>NC_069508.1:143595175-143860175 GCF_027579735.1 Bombina bombina
AATGTAAAAGAGCTGTTTATCTTGGGGCAATGCCCTGCAAAAAGCCCTTTAAGGGCTACTGGTAGTTTAGCATTGGTTTTGGGGGTGTTTTTATTTTGGGGGTGCTTTTTCATAGCGATTAGGTATAATTTTTTAAAATTTTATCATTTTGTTTTTTATTTTCTGTAATCTTAGATTTTTTTATTTTATGTAATTGTAGCCTAAAGGGACAGTCTACACCGGAATTTTAATTTTGACTAGACTGTCCATTTAATTTATACTTAGTTTTTTTATTATTTTTAAAGTAATGTTAGGTTTTTTATTTTAATAGTTAGTAACTTTAGTATTTTGTTATTTAGGTAATTTTGGTTAATTTAGTGGGTGTTAGGTTAGGGGGTGTTAGGTTAGGGGGCTTAGTAATTTAACTATTTTTTTTGCGTTGTGGGCTTTGGTGGTTTAGGGGTTAATACGTTAATAGGTTTATTGCGCTGTGGGCTTAGGCGGTCTAGGGGTCAATACTTTAATAGGTAGTTTACGTTGTGAGTTAATGGCGGATTAGGGGTTAATAGTTTTATTAGGTAGTTTGCGATGTTGGGGTTGGCAGATTTAGGGGTCAATATTTTAATAGATTTATTGCAGTGTGGGTTTGATGGTGGATATAGGGGTTAATACTTTAGTTATTACTTTCGGTGTGAGTTTGATGGCGGATATGGGGGTTAATAGTTTAATAAGGCATATTGTGTTGTGGGTGGGTTGTTGGTTTAGGGGTTAATACTTTTAATAATTCCGATGTGGGTTTGATGGCGGATATAGGGGTTTTATGTGTCGGGCCTATTTTTGGGAGGCGTGTTAGACTGTTATGGGAGATTTGATATTTTTTTTTATTTTTCTTAGGTGCCGACAGTTTCTAAAGTGCCGTAAGTCACTGGCGACTCCAGAAATGTGTATTTACGCTAATTTCTGGACATCGCTAGTTTATCCTACTTACAGCACTTTATGAACTGCCGGCGCCCTATATGTAATAGCCCGATGTGTGAGGTGAAATTACGGGTGGCACAGGTTTCAGCACATGCACCAAAGCCTGCGCCGTATATGTAATCTCGCCCATATTTTTTTGGTAATGTAATTTTTTTTAATTTTAATAGTAATGTAAGTTTTTTTTTTTTTTTTTTTTAATAGTAATATTAGTTTTTTTATTTTAAAAGATAAAATAAGATTTTCTTTACTTTTACAGGTAAGTTTTTATTTTTTTAAAGGTAATTAGGTTTTTGGTAAAGGATAGTCTATTTTGGTTTAACTTAGTGAGTGTTAGGTTAGGGGGTTAGATAGATGTTAGTAGTTTATTTTGTGTTGGGGGGCTGGCTGTTTAGGGGTTAATAGTGTAGTGCTTTACTATGCGTTGGGGGTGGCGGTTTAGAGTTTAATAGTGTAATGTTTTATATGTGTTGGGGCTGGCGGTTTAGGGGTTAATAGAGTAGTGTATTACTATGCATTGGGGATGGCGGTTAAGGGGTTAATAGTGTAGGATTTTTTTTACTAATTTTGGGGGGCTGGAGGTTCAGAGGTTAATGGTGTAGTGGGTACTTGGCGGTGGGCTATGTGGCAGTGTAGGGTTATTAGAGTAGGGGTTTATGGCGAATGGATTTGCGTGAGTAGGATGTTAAATTCTTTTTCCTCCAATGACATCTATGGTGGAATAGGTTATCTCAAGTTGGGTTAGCGATAACTTTTTGCTTTCAACTTGTAATACCAGTCCAACCCGTCGAGCGCAAAAGGCTTACCACTCGTACAGTTAGTGCTGTAGCGAAAGCACTAATTAGCACTCCACTTGTAATTTAGCCCTTACTGGAGGGGGGGTCTAAATCAGCATACAGAGAAGGTTCCCTGGAGATATCAGTTGTTACAGCACTGTACATAGAGTAAATCCTTGTAGTTTTCATTGTTAGATGACATGGGAATCAACTTTCATCCCCCCTATATAGAAAAGGTTAAAGGGACATAAAACCCAATTTTTTTCTTTCATGATTTAGATAGAACGTAAAATTTTAAACAACTTTCTAATTTACTTCTATTATCCTATTTTCTTTATTTTCTTGTTATCCTTATTTGAAAAGCAAAAATGTAAGCTCAAGAGTGTGCACGTGTCTGCAACACTATATGGCAGCAGTTTTGCAACAATGTTATACATTAGCAGGAGCACTAGATGGCAGCACTATTTCCTGTCATGTAGCTAGGTATCTCTTCAATAAAGAATAACATGAGAATGAAATACATTTGATAATAGAAGTAATTTGGAAACTTTTTAAAAATTGTATTCTCTATCTGAATCATGAAAGAAAACAATTGGGTTTAATATCCCTTTAATGTATGCTGTTGTTGCCTGTTTACATAACATTTCTACAGAGAATACATCAGTATTTATATATTCAATAATGGTGGTGGTTTCAGCATGCAAAAGCAGATATATCAAATGACACAAAGTACAAAGCCCTTTCAGGTCCAGCTGCATTTTTTGTTTGCTTTAAAAATGAAATGTTATATCAGCTACACGGAGGCTTTTTGAGAGCGTCGTTGAAAGCAAAAACATTTTCGCACGAGCGCTAATCTGACACATGCAAAAAGCCGTAGTCTGAATATCGTGATCGCATTAACGTATTCCCCATAGCCTTCAATGGAGCACGGAAAGTGGAAAAAACCTCACAACCTTACCTGAGCACTGATCAGATCACATTTTCTCAAGTGCGCTAACTCAACATGAAGAGGCCTATTTATTAAAGGTCTTGCGGACCTGATCTGACAGTGCGGATCAGGTCCGCAAGACCTTGCTGAATACGGAGAGCAATACGCTCTCCGTATTTAATATTGCACTAGCAGCTCACAAGAGCTGCTAGTGCAACGCCACCCCCTACTGACTTGCGACCGCCGTCACCAGGGAGGTGTCAATCAACCCGATCGTACTCGATCGGGTTGAATTGTGGTGATTCCTGTCCGCCTCATCAGAGCAGACGGACAGGGTTATGGAGCAGCGGTCTTCAGACCGCTGCTCCATAACTTGTGTTTCTGGTGAGTCTGAAGACTCGCCAGAAACACGGGCCCACAATTGTATACAAAGATAAAAACTTACAGTGATATTCCAATTGCAGCCAAAGGCATCAAAAAACCAAAGAGCATTATCGAATATAACAGCTGTTGATAATATCGAATGACATCAGACGCCGTCGATAACATCACGATTATAGGCCGCACCCCTAATTTAAAGTTTTAAATTAAGGGGAAAAAATGTGGCCTATATTCAGGACAATACGGCCACCGATTAGCAAGCGCTAGCCAGGTGCAGAACCAACAATAGGCTGACTCCTAAGCTTACATTCCTGCTTTTCATTTAAAGATACCAAGAGAATGAAGAAAAATTGATAATAGGAGTAAATTAGAAAGTTGCTCAAAATTGCCTGCTCTATCTGAATCATGAAAGAACAATGCGGGTTTCATATCCCTAATAGCTCAAATTGAATCCATTATTATTCAGTGTGTGAATGAATGTAATTCTTATCACGAGGGTTAGGGCACACACCATCCCTGGAAACAGATTTATGCTTTCTTATAAGGTAACACCAATACAGCCTTTAGTTTTCAGCAGATCCTAAATAACCAATTGTTTGCATTAGGATTTATGTTCTAGAAATAACCTTGCAGATGGGATAAGCAGTGAAATCCTAATTGATCTTTGCTACTTATATGAATGCATCAATTATATCATCTATTTCAAAAGCCTACAAAATTATATTATAAATGATGTGGCTTTTACCATATTTATATCTATTGTGATATTTATCTGATTTTACTTATGTTATATGTAGGCTGGCAAGAGTTATTAGGTTCATTTAAAGGGACATAATACTCATATGCTAAATCACTTGAAACTGATGCAGTATAACTGTAAAAAGCTGACAGGAAAATATCACCTGAGCAAGATATTTTACCTCACAATTTCCTCAGCTCACCAGAGTAAGTTCTGTGTAAAATGTTATAATCAGCTGCAGCCCAGCTGCAGGTAAAAAATAAATAAATGAAGAAATGAACAGCAGTCAATCAGCATCAGCAGTGCTGAGGTCACAAACTCTTTTACTGTGATCTCATGAGATTTGACTTAACTCTCATGAGATTTCATTGTAAACTTCCTTACACTGAATAGGCAAATAAGATGAGAGTGCATGAGGCTCAACCCTTCAGCTGTCCCGGGACAGACATCTTGATATGCTGCTTAGAAGTCCTTTACAATGGGATGTGGCTACTGAGCAACTTTTGAGGTAAAATATCTTTCTTTTTTACATAGAGATGTTCAGGTGATATTTTCTAGTCAGCTTTTTACAGCTATGCTGCATCACTTTCAAGTGTTTAAACATTTGGGTATTATGGCCCTTTAAACTGGAGAAAGGTCATACAGGTACCTTGTCTAGTATCTAGTTTCTAACCAAGGTCTGGTAGCTTTTGCTAGTTTATCAGATCAGAGCACACATTTGAAATAATTCTCATTATCATCTCAAGTGCATACTGTAATATTGTCAATTTGAGTCTACACAGCTGAATAGTAGTATCAACGGGCAAGAGAATGTCTGAGGTCAAAGCAGTCAGGAAGACATTTCAAGGAAGAGTTCTAAAACAGTGTTTCTTGACTCCATTCCGCAGAACCCAAAACAAGCCAGATATTTATTATGGGGTAGATTTAGCGATGTCCGCCCGGCATTTAATAAATTGACCCGTATATCTTAACTAGATAACAGGTGAAATAATCAGCTGATCAGTAGCCATGGTTACTAACCTGCTCTCACCTATCAGCTGATTATTTCACCTGTGCTCTAGTTAAGATATAATGAAACTCTGGCTTGTTAAGGGTCCCGAGGACTGGAGTTGAGGAAAAACTGGTCTAAAAGTTCAAAGTAGACAGAGGAGCTTTAGCGCTCAAGGTCACATACATAAGTAAACATTTGTGAACATTTTGAAATCACAAGCCTAGAAATAAAATATTTCTAAACCTTAATATTCATTGTTTATTATTAAACCCAATTATTTTTTTGTGTGATTCAGACAGAGCATAAAGTTTTCACTTTGCTTCTCTTATAAAATTTCTGTCGTTCTCCTTTTTTTTTTTTAAAGAGATATTTAGGGAGGTGGCTTGCACATAGCTGGAGCATTGCATGGAAAGAAAAAGTGCTGCCATATAATGCTCTTGCAAATTGGTGCCAAAAAGTGCTGCTAACTAAATGCTGTTAAACATCTTTAATATTTATTTTGTATGATCTTTTGCTAATATATGCTAATAACTAACTATATATACAGTAGATATATATATATATATATATATATATATATATATATATATATATATATATATATATATATATACACAGGTGGCCCTAGTTTTACAACCTTCAATTTACACCGTTTCAGAATAACAACCTTTTTTTCCAGTCATGTGACTGCTATTAAAAAGCATTGATAAGCAGTGCATTTATTAAAATAGCCATCAGGTGGAGCTGTCCGCTTGTGTTGCAGCAAAGCCAAGCAAGCTGAAATTAATCCGTTTAACCAGACATGAGCTATCAAGCAGATTGCAAAGGAACAAGATTTTCCTGTCTATAAATCAGTCCAGATTGGAATGCATAGAAAGAACTGTTTGCAGAAAAATGCAAGTGAAGTCTGTGTTGTGTGATTATTTTATTTGGTTTATAATGCTTTTTAGCAAATGTTTTTGTTCATTTAACTTAGTTTAATTATATATTCTGTGTTGTGTGCTTATTTTATTAGGTTTATAATGCTGTTTAGCATTTAAAGTCTTTATTTGAAAGCTTTAAAAATAATGTATTAGGTGTTACTTATGACAATTTTGAGAGGGGCCTGGAACCTATCTCCCTCACTTCCCATTGACTTACATTATAAACTGGGTTTCAATTTACAACGGTTTCAATTTACAACCATTCCTTCTGGAACCTAACCCCGGCGTAAACTGAGGGCTACCTGTATATATATATATATATATATATATATATATATATATATAGAGAGAGAGAGAGAGAGAGAGAGAGTTCTCACTTCTCATAGAGATCCACGCTTGGTTCCAGTGCTTACTAGACCGCCCAAAGCAAGCACAAGAGACAGGGAATTCGTTCAACACCTTTATATGTGTTAACACACACAGCGAAAACAAGGCCCTTGTTTTCGCTGTGTGTGTTAACACATATAAAGGTGTTGAACGAATTCCCTGTCTCTTGTGCCTGCTTTGGGGGTCTAGTAAGCACTGGAACCGAGCATGGATCTCTATGAGAACTCTGTACATGGTAAACAGCAGTGCACCGGGGTTGTTGTTTTTGCTGGTGTGTGCCGCTTCACTCGTATGTGTTTATATATATATATAAATAGAGTGATGTGTGAGATCCAATATTAAAAAAGAGATCTAACAATCCTAAAAGGGCTCAATACAGCTACTCCTATAAGATATAAACCTCCTCAAGTCTATAACAAAACATAAAACTTAGCAGAAACAAAAATATGAGAGCGCTTAGATGGATATCTCAGCTGACTGAGGTGCTAAATAAAAAGATAAATAATACAAATATGAAAGTAAAAAGTGGAATTGATCTATTAAAATAGTTTTTACTGGTGGAATAATAACTATACTTATAAAATAATAACTTTACTAAGTTTGACTAAAATAGCAAATAAAAAACATACAGTGAAAAACATATAAAATAATAATAATAAAGACTAATGTACATTTAAGGTAACATTAGAAACAATATAGTGTTATTATTGGCAAATATGTATAAAATTCCATAACCGTTTTTTGGATACGTTTCTCCTATAAATAATTGGTTAAAAATAATATGCAAGGTGCAATATAAAAAAAACAACCTTTTCGGCTTATAGTTAAGAAGATCTTAGTCTATTTAATAGGTGATAGTGATCAAAGCTGGGTAGGAAGTCTTAAAGGTATATGATCCTTTAGAGCGTCACAGCTAAATGATCTTTTTATATTCTTTAGAAAATTGCTAATAGAGAACAGGTCCTCCTTTTTATGGCACAAATTATTCCAAAAGTCACAGTTGCGCTTATTTGAAAGAAGCAATGGTATAAGGTACAATTGTTTGTTTACTGACCAAGGGTTGTCGAGTGTTTCTGAGTGTATTAAACTGTGGAATCAACACTCACCTCTTTACATCCAAAATTGATGCCATGGTGGTCTCACTGCAAGAGACCCGAAATTCTTTTATCTCCTTTGGTGAGGATGAAAATCATATATAACTCAGTTTTTGAAATTTCAAAAAATGCAATAGCCCAATATGTGGGTGTCAGGAGCTCCACTTTCGCGGAATGATTTTGAATATCTCTGATCCATTTTATTTGCAGTGGGATTTTCCTTTATGTAGTAAGGTCAAACAGCCAATGTATAGGTGGTCCCAATTTGAGACGATGGATGTCTTTTTTAATGTACCACAATAGCACAGTAGTAGCAATCCGTCTGTGCCAATTGATGCACTGTGAATGAAATTGGTCCGTGTTAGTTATCTACGCATTTCAGCTGGTAGGCCTTTGATAAAGGCCTACCGTCTGAAACGCTTAGATAACTCTTTGGCAACACCTACAATTTTGTTTTAACTGCAACCATCGCAGACAGACTTACACTTACTGTGAAATTCTCAGCACCAATGGACCTTACCTTTCTGTGAAAAGTATAACACAAACGGATTATACCCATAGTGTATATTTGGCACAGATGCCTTCCTGCTATTAAGAAACAACTAACACAGACCAATTTCATTCACAGTGCATTAATTGGCACAGACGGATTGCTACTACTGTGCTATTGTGGTACATTAAAAAAGACATCCATCGTATCAAATTGGGACCACCTGTACATTGGCTGTTTGACCTTACTACATAAAGGAAAATCCCACTGCAAAAAAAACGGATCAGAGATATTCAAAATCATTGCGCGAAAGTGGAGCTCCTGACACCCACATAGTGGGCTATTGCATTTTTTGACATTTCAAAAACTGAGTTATATATGATTTTCATCCTCACCAAAGGAGATAAAAGAATTTCGGGTCTCTTGCAGTGAGACCACCATGGCATCAATTTTGGATGTAAAGAGGTGAGTGTTGATTCCACAGTTTAATACACTCAGAAACACTCGACAACCCTTGGTCAGTAAACAAACACTTGTACCTTATACCATTGCTTCTTTCAGACCGCTGCTCCATAACTTGTGTTTCTGTTGAGTCTGAAGACTCGCCAAAAACACGGGCCCTCAAGCTCCAACCGGAGCTTGATAAATGGGCCTCAAAGTTTTTGTTTATCCAGTTGTATTTACTCAGTGCAACTTATAATATCCAAGTGATAGATATAACACCATCATGTCAGGCAAAAATATAGACAATTAAAAAACAGAATCACTGAGTTGGAAAAAAGGATAATAGATTGCTATATGGTGATAATTTACAAAAATACTGACATGTCATAGTCCCTATTTTTTGGGAAATTATCACCATATAGCTATCTATTATCATCAGTATTTTTTACTGCTCATAATGGTTTTTAAATAAGGTCTCTTTATCGTGTAAGCTGACACTATTTTGGTATCTATGCTTAATATGAAGTTTATGTCAATAGTTAAAAAATTCTATTTACAAAAATGTAATGATTATGACCACTATTTGGTGGAGTAGGAGATGTATGAATTTGAAAACTAGTGCCAAGACAAGTGTTTAAAAGTTTCAAGCAATGTCAGTTTACCCATGGATCACACCCGAAATGTCACTGTATTTCTTAAGTCTTTAATAAAAGTTCTCTAAGTTTAACAGTTCTGTGGACATTTTTACTTTGTATTTGACTTTTTTAGGGTTTTGGCAGTTCCTCTGTCATCTTCTTTCAGTTGTTGCTGTACCATCTTTTAGACTTTGATTAAGAAGTGGAAGGTATTTGGTACAATACAGACCCTCTCTGAATCAGGACGTTGCTCCAAGCTGGAGGAAACTGGTCAGAGAGGCTACCAAGAGGCCCACAGCAACTCTGAAGCAGTTGCAGGAATTTATGACAAGCAGCGGTCATTGTGTGCATGTGACAACAATATCACAAATTATCCACAAATGTGGCTTGTATGGGAGGGTTTCAAGAAAAAAGCCACTCCACAAGATAAGCCACATGCAGTCATGACTGAGATTTGTCATAACACACCTAGGAGATTCTGAGGCCACATGGAAAAAGTGTTATGGTCAGATGAGACTAAAATTGAATTATTTGGACACAATGCCAAAAGATATGTCTGGAGGAAATCCAATACAGCTCACCATCCAAATAACACCATGCCTACAGTAAAGCATGGAGCTGGTAATATCCTGTTATGGGGGTGTTTCTCTGCAGCAGGCACTGGAGCACTTCTCAGGATAGAAGGAATAATGGATGGGGAAAAATACCATCAAATTCTTGAGCAAAATCCGCTGCCCTCTGCCAAGAAGTTGTCAATGGGAAGAAGGTTTACCTTCCAACATGACAATGACCCAAAGCACACAGCAAAAATGACTACACTGTGGTTGAAGGAGAAAAAGGTGAATGTCCTTGCATGGCCTAGTCAGAGCCAAAACTTAAACCCCAGTGAAAATCTGTGGCATGACTTTAAGACTGCAGTTCACAAACCGTCGCCATACAATGTAACGGAACTGGAGCAGTTCTGCAAAGAAGAATGGGCAAATATTGCAAAATCTCGATGTGCAAAGATAGTAGAGACATATCCCAACAGACTGTAATTAAAGCAAAAGGTGGTTCAACAAAATACTGACACAAGGGTGTAATCCTTTTTCCAACTTAGTGATTCTGTTTTTGAATTGTCTTTATTTTTGCCTGACATGTTCAGGCTGCAAAGCAACAAAATGTGATTATTTTCAAGGGGGGGGGGGATTCTTTTCAATACCCACTGTATATACCAACAGGTAGAATGTCCCCAAGCGCTGGATGTTTAAAAAATCCAGCAAGTGCGAACATTATGCCTTTTGCTATGGTGTTCTTTTGCCTGCACCCTGGTAGTTGTGGCCGAAATTGCACATATTGTGGAGATATAGTTATATATATATATATCCGTAATAAAGAGAGCCCTCGCTGGGGATTCTTTTTCAATATTTATTAAAAAAGAATTCCTAACAAGTGCTCTCTTTATTACAGATATGTATACTCTCTGCAGCACCCAGGGTTAATGAACATTGGTTTTCTGGTATACTATCTTTTTTGTATTTTATATATATATATATATATATATATATATATATATATATATATATATATATATATATATATATATATATATAAATAATCCAGTCAAATGCACTCTCAGGTCTTTTCAATGGGTTCTTTAATGGAACGTTTTCGGGGTTCACAACCCCTTCATCAGTTGTGAACCCCGAAAACGTTCCATTAAAGAACCCATTGAAAAGACCTGAGAGTGCATTTGACTGGATTATTTATATTGCTTATTTCTGCACCCAGGCGGTTGACACTTGGAGGGCTGAGCTGGAAATTGTTTGTGTATGTATATATATATATATATATATATATATACAGGGAGTGCAGAATTATTAGGCAAATGAGTATTTTGACCACATCATCCTCTTTATGCATGTTGTCTTACTCCAAGCTGTATAGGCTCGAAAGCCTACTACCAATTAAGCATATTAGGTGATGTGCATCTCTGTAATGAGAAGGGGTGTGGTCTAATGACATCAACACCCTATATCAGGTGTGCATAATTATTAGGCAACTTCCTTTCCTTTGGCAAAATGGGTCAAAAGAAGGACTTGACAGGCTCAGAAAAGTCAAAAATAGTGAGATATCTTGCAGAGGGATGCAGCACTCTTAAAATTGCAAAGCTTCTGAAGCGTGATCATCGAACAATCAATCATTTCATTCAAAATAGTCAACAGGGTCGCAAGAAGCGTGTGGAAAAACCAAGGCGCAAAATAACTGCCCATGAACTGAGAAAAGTCAAGAGTGCAGCTGCCAAGATGCCACTTGCCACCAGTTTGGCCATATTTCAGAGCTGCAACATCACTGGAGTGCCCAAAAGCACAAGGTGTGCAATACTCAGAGACATGGCCAAGGTAAGAAAGGCTGAAAGACGACCACCACTGAACAAGACACACAAGCTGAAACATCAAGACTGGGCCAAGAAATATCTCAAGACTGATTTTTCTAAGGTTTTATGGACTGATGAAATGAGAGTGAGTCTTGATGAGCCAGATGGATGGGCCCATGGCTGGATTGGTAAAGGGCAGAGAGCTCCAGTCCGACTCAGACGCCAGCAAGGTGGAGGTGGAGTACTGGTTTGGGCTGGTATCATCAAAGATGAGCTTGTGGGGCCTTTTCGGGTTGAGGATGGAGTCAAGCTCAACTCCCAGTCCTACTGCCAGTTTCTGGAAGACACCTTCTTCAAGCAGTGGTACAGGAAGAAGTCTGCATCCTTCAAGAAAAACATGATTTTCATGCAGGACAATGCTCCATCACACGCGTCCAAGTACTCCACAGCGTGGCTGGCAAGAAAGGGTATAAAAGAAGAAAATCTAATGACATGGCCTCCTTGTTCACCTGATCTGAACCCCATTGAGAACCTGTGGTCCATCATCAAATGTGAGATTTACAAGGAGGGAAAACAGTACACCTCTCTGAACAGTGTCTGGGAGGCTGTGGTTGCTGCTGCACGCAATGTTGATGGTGAACAGATCAAAACACTGACAGAATCCATGGATGGCAGGCTTTTGAGTCTCCTTGCAAAGAAAGGTGGCTATATTGGTCACTGATTTGTTTTTGTTTTGTTTTTGAATGTCAGAAATGTATATTTGTGAATGTTGAGATGTTATATTGGTTTCACTGGTAAAAACAAATAATTGAAATGGATATATATTTGTTTTTTGTTAAGTTGCCTAATAATTATGCACAGTAATAGTCACCTGCACACACAGATATCCCCTTAAAATAGCTATAACTAAAAACAAAATAAAAACTACTTCCAAAACTATTTCAGCTTTGATATTAATGAGTTTTTTGGGTTCATTGAGAACATGGTTGTTGTTCAATAATAACATTAATCCTCAAAAATACAACTTGCCTAATAATTCTGCACTCCCTGTATATATATATATATATATATATATATATATATGTATATATATATGTATATATATATATAAAGTCCCAAAGAACTCCACACCTGGCTCTGTCGTCTTGAGGTCCCCAAAGCAGGCACAACACACAGGGATTTGAACAAATACACCTTTTATGTGAATCAACACAAGAAAAACAAGGGCCTTGGTGTGTGCCGTTTCTTCTGCACTTTATATATATATATATATATATATATATATATATATATATATATATATATATATATATATATATATATATATATATACAGGTAGCCCTCAGTTTACGCCGGGGTTAGGTTCCAGAAGGAATGGTTGTAAATCGAAACCGTTGTAAATTGAAACCCAGTTTATAATGTAAGTCAATGGGAAGTGAGGGAGATAGGTTCCAGGCCCCTCTCAAAATTGTCATAAGTAACACCTAATACATTATTTTAAAAGCTTTGAAATGAAGACTTTACATGCTAGACAGCATTACAAACCTAATAAAATAATCACACAACACAGAATATATAATTAAACTAAGTTAAATGAACAAAAACATTTGCTAAAGAGCATTATAAACCTAATAAAATAATCACACAACACAGACTTCAGTTAAATTTTTCTGCAAACAGTTTTTCTATGCAGTCCAATCTGGACTGAGTTATAGACAGGAAGATCTTGTTCCTTTGAAATCTGCTCGATAGCTCAGGTCAGGTTAAACTGATTAATTTCAGCTTGCTTGGCTTTGCTGCAACACAAGCGGACAGCTCCACCTACTGGCTATTTTAATAAATGCACTGCTTCTCAATGCTTTTCAATAGCAGTCACATGACTGGAAAAAAGGTTGTTATTCTGAAACGGTGTAAATTGAACCGTTGTAAAACGAGGGCCACCTGTATGTATATTAAAAGAAATATTTTTTTAAATCTACCTTTCATTATGGCATAGTATCGGTTTAATAAATAATTAACATACAGCTAGATTACGAGTTTTGAGAGCTATAGGGAAATTAACGACCGCAACATTTTTGGCGTTATTTCACCTCCCTATAGCTCTGCTATTACAGGTTTACAAAAAGCAGGCTTGTGCGGGCGATATGATTGCGTTGAGTTCCATACCGCACAGAAATCAAGTGCTGCTTTGATGTGCTCATGCACGATTTCCCCATAGACATCAATGGGGAGAGCCGGCAAAAAAAAACCACCTGCGATCGCGGAAAGAAAAGCTCCGTAACGCAGCCCCATTGATGTCTATGGGGAAAAGAAAAAGTTACATTTAAACCTAACACCCTACCATAAACCCCAAGTCTAAACACCCCTAATCTGCTGCCCCTAACATCGCCGCAACCTACATTACAGTTATTAACCCCTAATCTGCTGCCCCTAACATCGCCGCCACCTACATTACAGTTATTAACCCCTAATTTGCTGCCCCTAACATCGCCGCCACCTACATTACACTTATTAACCCCTAATCTGCCACCCCCAATATCGCAGCCACTATACTAAAGTTATTGACCCCTAAACCTAACCCTAACGTAACCCTAAGCCTAAGTCTAACCCTAACTCTAACTCTTAAAATAAATCTAAATACACCTTACAATTATTACCTAAATAATTCCTATTTAAAACTAAATACATACTTACCTGTAAAAAAAACCTAAGCTAGCTACAAAAAAAACTAATAGCTATATTGTAGCTATCTTAGGTTTTATTTTTATTTCACAGGTAAGTTTGTATTTATTTTAACTAGGTAGACTAGATAGTAAATAGTTATTAACTATTTACTAACTACCTCGTTAAAATAAATACAAAGTTACCTGTAAAATTAAACCTAACCTGCCTTACACTAAAACCTAACATTACAATAAAATAAAATAAATTAAATTATTAAAATACAATTTTGTGAATTACAAAAACAAACAAAACACTAAATTACAAAAAATAAAAAACAAAATTATCAAAAATAAAAACGAATTACTCCTAATCTAATAGCGCTATCAAAATAAAAAAGCCCCCCCAAAATTAAAAAAAAATCCTAGCCTACACTAAACTGCCAATGGCCCTTAAAAGGGCCTTTTGCGGGGCATTGTCCCAAAGAAATCAGCTCTTTTACCTGTAAAAAAAAATACAAACACCCCCCAACAGTAAAACCCACCACCCAACCAACCAATTTTTTTTGTAATTTAGAAAATTGTATTTTAATAATTTAATTTATTTTAATGTAATGTTAGTTTTTAGTGTAAGGCAGGTTAGGTTTTATTTTACAGGTAAGTTTGTATTTATTTTAACTAGGTAGTTAGTAAATAGTTAATAACTATTTACTAACTAGTCTACCTAGTTAAAATAAATACAAACTTACCTGTGAAATAAAAAAAACTATTAGTTATTTTGTTGCTAGCTTAGGTTTTATTTCACAGGTAAGTTTGTATTTAGTTTTAAATAGGAATTATTTAGTTAATAATTGTAAGGTTTATTTAGATTTATTTTAATTATATTTAAGTTAGTGGGTGTTAGGGTTACGTTAGGGTTAGGGTTAGACTTAGAGTTAGGGTTACGTTAGGGTTAGGATTAGGGGTTAATATATTTATGCAGAGTTAGTGATGTGGGAGGTCAGAAGTGTAGGGGATAATAATTTATTTTAGTATATTTCATTGTGGGGGGCTTGCGGTTTAGTGGTTAATAGGTTTATTAAAGCGGCGGTGTGGGCGGACGGCAGATTAGGGGTTATTAATATTTAAATAGTGTTTGCGATGCAGGAGAGCGGCAATTTAGGGGTTGATTGGTTTATTATAGTGGCAACGATGTCGGGGAGTGACGGAGTAGGGGTTAATAAATTTTAATAGTGGTGGCGATGTCCGGAGCGGCAGATTAGGGGTTAATAAATTTATTATAGTGTTTACGATGCGGGAGGGTCTCAGTTTAGGGGTTAATAGGTAGTTTATGGGTGTTAGTGTACTTTTTAACACTTTAGTTATGAGTATTATGCTACAGCTTTGTAACGTAAAACTCATAACTACTGACTTTAGATGGCGGTTCGGATCTTGTGGTTATAGAGTGTACCGCTCACTTTTTGGCCTCCCAGGCAAACTCGTAATACCGGTGCTATGGAAGTCCCATTGAAAAAGAACTTTTAAAAAAGTGCGGTACTGACGTTGCATGACGGCCAAAAAGGTTTGCGGTACACCTATACCTACAAGACTTGTAATAGCAGCGTTAGGGAAAAAGCTGCGTTATGAAGCATAACGCTGCTTTTTAACTCATAATGCCAAACTCGTAATCTAGCTGATAGTCATAATACTTAAAGTGAAGGTAAACTTTGATGAATCAGTGCCCTGTTTTAAAAATATTATTAAATTCATCAAAGTTTACATTTCACCGTTTTTGTAAAAATACTTACCGTTTATTCTGGAAGTCGCTCCAGCGCTTCCCCCACCCATCGCAAGTCTCTTCTTACGTCACCAATGAAGAATCCAGCCGTGATTGGAGGAAGCCCGGATTCGTCATTGGTGACGTATGAAGAGACTTGCAACGGACGGGGAAAGCGCTGAAGCGGTAAGTATTTTTACAAAAACTGTGAAGTGTAAACTTTGATGAATGAAAGTGCCCCTGTTTTTAATAGTATTTTTAAAAACAGGGCACTGATTCATCAAAGTTTACCTTCACTTAAAAACTGCTGCCGCCAGCTACGCATTCCTCTGAAGAAGTTCTATTTCACAACATTTATTATGTGACCTTTTTGTGTCCCATGTTATCATAGAACATTGTAAATGAGTATGACTATGTACCAGCAAAGGTCGTTCATACAGAGAATGTCAATTTATGATAATCTGTATGAGACTAAATACAGAGAAATCTAGGACAACCAGCACCAACAAATGCATAGTTTATATATTTGCAATCAGTATATGTTTACTTGTCCTTTCTCCTATTTTTGTGTAGACTGGATGTCACTGACAAACACAAAAAAAAGCCCTTGACACAGTTTTCTTCCTTGAAAAGACCTTTATTTAATTATCTTGGGTCTATGGAGCATAATAGATAGTCTGGTAAGTTACAAACACTCAAGATAATGAAATAAATGTATTTTCATTTAAAAGGGACATGAAACCCACATTTTTTCTTTCATGTTTCAGATAGAGAATAACATTTCAAACAACTTTCTAATTTACTTCTATTATCTATTTTGTTTCATTCTCTTGGTATCATTTGTTAAAGGAGCAGCAATGAACTAATGGTTTCTAACTGAACACATTGGTGAGTCAATCACAATCGATATATATATGCAGCCACCAATCAACAGCTAGAACCTAGGTTCTCTGCTGCTACTGAGCTTGTCTAGATAAACCTTTCAGCAAAGGATAACAAGAGAAGGAAACAAATTAAATGATAGAAGTAAAATTGAAAGTTGTTTAAAATTGTATTCTCTATCTGAATCATGAATTAAACATTTTAGGTTTCATGTCCCTTAAAGAAAACAGTGCTACTGGCTCATATATATGGGCATATGTTCCTGAACCCAACATTGTTACCACCATTTAAATATAAAATAAGTGCTGTGAGCCTTATTTTGAAATTGAGAAAGATATCACAGATGTGTAATATAAGGGGTCGATTTAACAAGGGCTGAATAGCCCTTGTTCCCCTTGTTCCCCCTGCTTGATCCTATATGATCGGGCTGATTGACACCCCCTACTAGATTGGCCGCGGATCTGCAGGGGGCGGCATTGCACAAGCAGTTCTTTTGAACTGCTTTTGCAATGATAAATGCCGACAGCGTATCATGTCGATAGACATTGGTACATCTACCCCTCTGAGTGAATTATTTATCAATCTGACATGATTTTAAAGGGACATGAAACCCAAAGATTTTCTTTGGGTTCAGACAGAGCTCACAATTTTAAACAACTTTACAATTTACTTCTGTTATTATTATTATTTGCTTAGTTTTCTTGGAATCCTTTGTTGAAGAAGCAGCAATTCCCTACTGGGAGCTTTCTGAACACATTGGATGTGGCATAAATGTGCAGCCACCAATCAGCAGCTCCTAAGCCTGCCTAGGTATCCTTTTAAAAATGGATACTAAGAGAACAAAACAAATTAGATAATAGCAGTAAATCGGAAAGTTGTTTAAAATTCTTTGCTCTATCTGAATCATGATAGACAACATTTGGGCTTCATGGCCCTTTAATTGAGGTTTTTTTTCTGTCAAGGTGAAATCTGTATAAACTGGAATCAGTAATATCACAAAGACAGAAAAAATATACATCATTAGTTTAACCCCGGCCTTTACCCAATCGGACGTATATATACGTCCTAGCTTCAGGATTTAACAGCCAAGAGCTGGAGATCCTGAAGTTTCAGGCATCTGCCCCATATAAAGCCGGACCGCTATCGGTGCTTCGACTCCATATGACGGCAGAGGTGTGGGCGGGAGGCGGGTGGTGGGTGGGCGGCTCAGCAGTGGAGGGAAGGGGAGGGAGTGGGAGGGCTCTATGCTTTTTAAAGGGACAGGGAGGGATGGGGTAGCTACACTACATAAAATGAGATGTGGGGTGCCCTAACAAAGGATCGCAGGAGGGGAGAGGTGGGGGGACACACTACGCTACAGAAAATAAAATAAATAAATTAAAATATTTAAATGGAGGCTAATAGGTAGAGGGGGAAGGTTTGGAGAGCTGTTTGGGAGGGATCAGAGAGGTTGGGGGTAAGGGGGATCCGACACTGCAGAAATATAAAAATATGTACATATATATATATATATATATATATATATATATATATATATATAATTGTTTTGTTTTTTAAAAAAAAGCCTTACATTTTCATACTGACAGACTGTCTGCAAGTACCTAAGATGGAGGTGACCAGTGGAGGGTGGGTGAGGGAGGGCAGAGAGCTGTTTGGGAAGGATCATGGGTTGGGAAGTGTCAGATGGGTGGGTAATCTCTACACTAAAGGTAAAATTGACCTTTTAAGCTACCTAATTAACCCCTTCACTGCCAGGAGTAATAGAAGTGTGGTGCCCAGCTGCAATTAGCAGCCTTCTAATTACCAAAAACCGATGGCAAATCCATATATGTTTGCTATTTCTGAACAAAAAGGATCACAGAAAAACTTTTATAACCATGATTGCACAAGCAGTATGTAAATAATTTCAGTGAAAAACCCAAAGTTTGTGAAAAAATTAAAAAAAAAAATTATTTGATCACATTTGGCGGTGAAATGGTGGCATGAAATATACCAAAATGAGCCTAGATCAATATCAATACTATATATATATATATATATATATATATATATATATATATATAGAGAGAGAGAGAGAGAGAGTTTTGTCAGTTAAATTAAAAAAACAAGGCTCTATTTCTGTTTAAATTGAGTGATAGCAAAAATGCTAAAAAAAAATCTGGTATTTTGGGCGTTTTTCTCAGAAAGTCCTTGTAGTGAAGGGATAAATATTAAATTGTACTAGCTGTATCCACTGGTGGAGGTATACAGTATTTACAGTTGATTTGAATATATTGTTTGCATGATTTAGTTT
This sequence comes from Bombina bombina, assembly GCF_027579735.1. NCBI lineage: Eukaryota > Metazoa > Chordata > Amphibia > Anura > Bombinatoridae > Bombina > Bombina bombina. The sequence continues at coordinate 143,613,865 of NC_069508.1, forward strand.
TTAAAGAAATATTAAGGCCTAGATTACAAGTGGAGTGCAATATTGCGCTTTCGCAAACGCAAAATTTACGCTTCACTCAGTAATACCAGAGCACATAAATGTTAAAAAGTTAGGCGCAATGTAAATGTGACCTTGCGTTTGCATTGCCTGGAAGCCTTACACTCATGAGAGTGTGCTTCCATAGGCTCCAATGGAAGCCTCTTTCTCATGCCGTCAGACACGGCAAAGCACCTTGCGCAGCGCAGTGGGCAATTCATGCAGAATTGGGCAGCAAAATTAAAATATATATATATATATATATATTTATGCATTTATATATGTATACACTGTGTGCAGAATTATTAGGCAAATGAGTATTTTGACCACATCATCCTCTTTATGCATGTTGTCTTACTCCAAGCTGTATAGGCTCGAAAGCCTACTACCAGTTAAGCATATTAGGTGATGTGCATCTCTGTAATGAGAAGGGGTGTGGTCTAATGACATCAACACCCTATATCAGGTGTGCATAATTATTAGGCAACTTCCTTTCCTTTGGCAAAATGGGTCAAAAGAAGGACTTGACAGGCTCAGAAATTTCAAAAATAGTGAGATATCTTGCAGAGGGATGCAGCACTCTTAAAATTGCAAAGCTTCTGAAGCGTGATCATCGAACAATCAAGCGTTTCATTCAAAATAGTCAACAGGGTCGCAAGAAGCGTGTGGAAAAACCAAGGCGCAAAATAACTGCCCATGAACTGAGAAAAGTCAAGCGTGCAGCTGCCAAGATGCCACTTGCCACCAGTTTGGCCATATTTCAGAGCTGCAACATCACTGGAGTGCCCAAAAGCACAAGGTGTGCAATACTCAGAGACATGGCCAAGGTAAGAAAGGCTGAAAGACAACCACCACTGAACAAGACACACAATCTGAAACGTCAAGACTGGGCCAAGAAATATCTCAAGACTGATTTTTCTAAGGTTTTATGGACTGATGAAATGAGAGTGAGTCTTGATGGGCCAGATGGATGGGCCCGTGGCTGGATTGGTAAAGGGCAGAGAGCTCCAGTCCGACTCAGACGCCAGCAAGGTGGAGGTGGAGTACTGGTTTGGGCTGGTATCATCAAAGATGAGCTTGTGGGGCCTTTTCGGGTTGAGGATGGAGTCAAGCTCAACTCCCAGTCCTACTGCCAGTTACTGGAAGACACCTTCTTCAAGCAGTGGTACAGGAAGAAGTCTGCATCCTTCAAGAAAAACATGATATTCATGCAGGACAATGCTCCATCACACGCGTCCAAGTACTCCACAGCGTGGCTGGCAAGAAAGGGTATAAAAGAAGAAAATCTAATGACATGGCCTCCTTGTTCACCTGATCTGAACCCCATTGAGAACCTGTGGTCCATCATCAAATGTGAGATTTACATGGAGGGAAAACAGTACACCTCTCTGAACAGTGTCTGGGAGGCTGTGGTTGCTGCTGCACGCAATGTTGATGGTGAACAGATCAAAACACTGACAGAATCCATGGATGGCAGGCTTTTGAGTGTCCTTGCAAAGAAAGGTGGCTATATTGGTCACTGATTTGTTTTTGTTTTGTTTTTGAATGTCAGAAATGTATATTTGTGAATGTTGAGATGTTATATTGGTTTCACTGGTAAAAATAAATAATTGAAATGGGTATATATTTGTTTTTTGTTAAGTTGCCTAATAATTATGCACAGTAATAGTCACCTGCACACACAGATATCCCCCTAAAATAGCTAAAACTAAAAACAAACTAAAAACTACTTCCAAAACTATTCAGCTTTGATATTAATGAGTTTTTTGGGTTCATTGAGAACATGGTTGTTGTTCAATAATAAAATTAATCCTCAAAAATACAACTTGCCTAATAATTCGGCACTCTCTGTATACACATATTAAAGGGATAGGAAAGTCAAAACTAAACTTGCAGGATTCAGATAAAGCATGTACTTTTTTTATTTTTTTATTTATATTTTATACCAACAATGTGCTATAAACAATATAAGACAAGAAAAACAATAAAAACGAAGAAAAGAAAAAGAAAAACAATACACATATTGGTACCAAAAAAGGCACCATAGGTACACAATTGCATTTCAATGTACAGTAGATGAACATTACATAATTATAAATTGAATGCTAAAACTATCGGCTAGATTACGAGTTTTGCGGTAAGCTGAAAAAGCAGCGTTAAGAGGTCCTAAAGCTGCTTTTACACTACCGCTGGTATTACGAGTAGGTTTAGGGGCACCGCACACTTTTTTGGCCTTACCGCAAACCAACTTACGTAAATTCCTTAAAGCCTTTTTTCTATGGTAGCGCCAGTATTACAAGCTTGTCCTGGGAGGACAAAAAGTGAGCGGTACACCCTACCCTGTCAAGATTTCTACTGCATTTTAAAGTCAGTAGTTATGAGTTTTACACTACAACGCTGTAGTATAAAACTCATAACTAAAGTGCTAAAAAGTACACTAACACCCATAAACTACCTATTAACCCCTAAACCGAGGCCCTCCCGCATCGCAAACACTAAAATAAAAATTTTAACCCCTAATCTGCCGCTCCGGACATCGCCGCCACTATAATAAACATATTAACCCCTAAACCGCTGCACTCCCGCCTCGCAAACACTAGTTAAATATTATTAACCCATAATCTGCCGCCCCTAACATCGCCACGACCTACATTATATTTATTAACTTCTAATCTCCCTCCCCCAATGTCGCCGCAACCTACCTACATTTATTAACCAATAATCTGCCGCCCCCAACGTCGCAGCCACTATTCTAAATTTATTAACCCCTAAACCTAAGTCTAACCCTAACACCCCCTAAATTAAATATAATTTAAATAAATCTAAATAAAATTACTAACATTAACTAAATTAACTAACCGTTACATTGTATCTAGCTTAGGGTTTATTTTTATTTTACAGGCAAGTTTGTATTTATTTTAACTAGGTAGAATAGTTACTAAATAGTTATTAACTATTTAATAACTACCTAGCTAAAATAAATACAAATTTACCTGTAAAATAAAACCTAACTTAAGTTACACTAACACCTAACACTACACTACAATTAAATAAATTCCCTACATTAAATACAATTAAATAAATTAAATAAAATTTACTAAATTACCAAAAAAACAAACACTAAATTACAGAAAATAAAAAACTAATTACAAGATATTTAAACTAATTACACCTAATTTAATAGCCCTATCAAAATAAAAAAAGCCCACCCAAAATAAAATAAAAAACCCTAGACTAAACTAAACTACCAATAGCCCTTAAAAGGGCCTTTTGTGGGGCATTGCACCAAAGAAATCAGCTCTTTTACCTGTAAAAAAAAATACAAACAACCCCCCAAAAGTAAAACCCACCACCCACACAACCAACCCCCCAAATTAAAGACTAACTAAAAATAACTAAGCTTCCCATTGCCCTGAAAAGGGCATTTGGATGGGCATTGCCCTTAAAAGGGAATTTAGCTCTATTGCTGCCCAAAGCCCTAACCTAAAAAATAAACCCACCCAATACACCCTTAAAAAATCCTAACACTAACCCCCGAAGATTCACTTACTGGAAGAAGTCTTCATCCAAGCGGCAAGATGTCCTCAACAAAGCCTGCAGAAGTGGTCCTCCAGATGGGCAGAAGTGGTCCTCCACACGGGCAGAAGTCTTCATCCAGACGGCATCTTTTATCTTCATCCTTCCAATGTGGAGCGGCTCCATCTTCAAGACATCCGGCGTGGAGCATCCTCTTCAATCGTTGTCTTCTTCGGAATGAATGTACCTTTAAGTGACGTCATCCAAGATGGCATCCCTTAGATTCCGATTTGCTGATAGAATTCTATCAGCCAATCGGAATAAGGTAGAAAAAACCCTATTGGCTGATGCAATCAGCCAATAGGATTGAACTTCAATCCTATTGGCTGATCCAATTAGCCAATAGGATTGAGCTTGCATTCTATTGGCTGATTGGAACAGCCAATACAATGACAGCTCAATCCTATTGGCTGATTGCATCAGCCAATAGGATTTGTTCTACCTTAATTCCGATTGGCTGATATAATTCTATCAGCCAATCGGAATCTAAGGGACGCCATCTTGGATGACGTCACTTAAAGGGACATGAAACCCAATATTTTTCTTTCATGATTCAGATAGAGAATACAATTTTAAACAACTTTCCAATTTACTTCTATTATTTAATTTGCTTCCTTCTCTTGTTATCATTTGCTGAAAGGTTTATCTAGGCAAGTTCATGAGAAGCAGATAGACTAGGTTCTAGCTGTTGATTGGTGGCTGCATATATATATATATATATATATATATATATTGAATGTGATTGGCTCACCCATGTGTAGTGCATTGCAGCTCCTTCAACAAATGATACAAAGAGAATGAAACAGATTAGATAATAGAAGTAAATTAGAAAGTTGTTTAAAATTGTATTCTCTATCTGAATCATGACAGAAAATATTGGGGTTTCATGTACCTTTAAAGAAACATTCATTCCGAAGAAGCCGTTGATTGAAGAGGATGCTCAATGCCGGATGTCTTGAAGATGGAGCTCCTCCACGTCAGAAAGGATAAAGATAGAAGATGCCATCTGGTTGAAGACTTCTGCCCGTCTGGAGGACCACTTCTGCCCATCTGGAGGACCACTTCTGCCGGCTTCGTTGAGGACATCTTGCCGCTTGGATGAAGACTTCTCCCGGTAAGTGAATCTTTGGGAGTTAGTGATAGGATTTTTTAAGGGTGTATTGGGTGGGTTTATTTTTTAGGTTAGGGCTTTGGGCAGCAATAGAGCTAAATGCCCTTTTAAGGGCAATGCCCATCCAAATGTCCTTTTCAGGGCAATGGGGAGCTTAGCTTTTTTTAGTTAGGCTTTTATTTGGGGGGTTGGTTGTGTGGGTGGTGGGTTTTACTGTTGGGGGGTTGTTTGTATTTTTTTTTACAGGTAAAAGAGCTGATTTCTTTAGGGCAATGCCCCGCAAAAGACCCTTTTAAGGGCTATTGGTAGTTTAGTTTAGGCTAGGGTTTTTTATTATTTTGGGTGGACTTTTTTATTTTGATCGGGCTATTAGATTAGGTGTAATTAGTTTAAATATCTTGTAATTAGTTTTTTTGTTTTCTGTAATTTAGTGTTTGTTTTTTTGGTAATTTAGCAAATTTTATTTAATTTATTTAATTGTATTTAATTTAGGTAAGTTATTTAATTGTAGGGTTAGGTTAGGTGTTAGTGTAACTTAGGTTAGGTTTTATTTTACAGGTAAATTTGTATTTATTTTAGCTAGGTAGTTATTAAATAGTTAATAACTATTTAGTAACTATTCTACCTAGTAAAAATAAATATAAACTTGCCTGTAAAATAAAAATAAACCCTAAGCTAGTTACAATGTAACTATTAGTTATATTGTAGCTAGTTTAGGGTTTATTTTATAGGTAAGTATTTAGTTTTAAATAGGAATAATTTAGTTAATGTTAGTAATTTTATTTAGATTTATTTAAATTATATTTAAGTTAGGGGGTGTTAGGGTTAGACTTAGGTTTAGGGGTTAATAAATTTAGAATAGTGGCGGCGACGTTGGGGGCGGCAGATTAGGGGTTAATAAATGTAGGTAGGTTGCGGCGACATTGAGGGAGGGAAATTAGGGGTTAATAAATATAATGTAGGTGTCTGCAATGTCGGGGGCAGCAGATTAGGGGTTAATAAGTGTAAGATTATGGGTGTTTAGACTCGGGGTTCATGTTAGGGTGTAAGGTGTAAACATAACTTTAGTTTCCCATAGGAATCAATGGGGCTGCGTTACTGAGTTTGGCGCTGCTTTTTTGTTAGACTTTTTCCCAGCCGGCTCTCCCCATTGATGTCTATGGGGAAATCATGCACGAGCACGTACAACCAGCTCACCACTGACTTATGCAGCACTAGTATTGGAGTGCAGTGTGGAGCACAATTTTGCTCTACGCTCACTTCTTGCCTGTTAATGCCGAGTTTCTGAAAACCTGTAATACCAGCGCTGCAGGTAAGTGAGCGGTGAGAATAAACTGCACGTTAGCACCGCACAGCTCATAACGCAAAACTCGTAATCTGGCCTTCGCTTAATGGTTCCTTTGCACACTGTTGGTGATTTTCTACACATAACCTGGTACCACAAGAACCGGCAACCTGCCTTACAGGGAAATAAAAATTAGGGATTGTTATTCCTCAACACTCCTAAAAGAATAAGTTGAGTTACAGCACAATGTTCAAAAAACTAATAAGATATCCCTATTTCACTGAAAATAATTATACATTTTAAAACTGTTTAGTTCCTCACTTTGCTGAGGAGAAAAAATAAAAATATAAATTTAATAGCCCCTCCATAGTGCCCCCCCTTCTCTCCCACCCTTCCAATCTACCAAATACCCAGCAAGGCTATTTCTGTGTTTCTAAAAGGGAAAATCAGATGGTCAATTTCTCTGGGTGGGAATATTTTAATAAACTTAGACCATTTTTTGAAAAAGAGAAGTATTTCTCTATCAGAGTTCAGGTCTGTGGCCAATTGCTCAATTATATATTGTTTGGCCAGAAAGCCCGTAATTAGGGTGAAACCGGTAGAAGCTGTGATTACCACTGAATAGCCAGGTGGATTGTCGATGTCCGTTGGGATTGTGCAGCCTGGAGTTCCATCTGTGAGAAAGGACGACTGGTGACTACCCACAAACAGAGTCAGGAACAAACACCTGTGTAGAGTAAAAGACTGCAAACATATTTTCCCTTTGCTTACATCCAGTACCAAGTGCAGGGAAAGGAGTCCAGAAGAAACTTGCGCAAGTTCAGAAACATCGAAAGAAAGATACCTTTAAACCGCCGGGTTGTCAGAGCGGCAGAATAAGCATAAGTCCTTGGGAGGAAAACACCTATCAGAAGGGTAAGACTACCTGCATAGCAGGACTCCAACAAAGTCTACCAAAGGTACAGTGCTTTCCATTTAAAACTGTCAGTATTTGAATAGACATTATTACCACTTACACTTCACTCTGTAGCGATTTGGAGTGACAAAAAAGATAAAAAGTAGTTGGCCACTACTGTTTCCTATTGTTTCGACAGAGCGCATCAGGAGAGACTTTGTTGTCAAACATATCGATATTATACCTATCAAGAAGAGGGAGCATTGTCAAATTATTACCAAGACAATATACTAGGAGAGACTCTGTTTGATCTACTCAATATCTATAAGATAAAGGAGGTACCGCAAGATTGATACATATTTTTGGGCTATATACAAGCATATTCTGCCAATAATATATGCTAAGTTTTTAAAAAGTGAAAGTTTAAAAAGTGAATATTCAACTGTAAACCTGATTTCAATCACTGTTCATATTTGTATCGCAGTTATAATATATTTTAGATTGACATATTGTAATTGTTTTAGATTGACATATTGTATATATTTTGTTTTAACCCCTTAATGACCGGACCATTTTTCAATTTTCTTACCCTTAATGACAATGGCTATTTTTACATTTCTGCGGTGTTTGTGTTTAGCTGTAATTTTCCTCTTACTCATTGACTGTACCCACACATATTATATACCGTTTTTCTCGCCATTAAATGGACTTTCTAAAGATACCATTATTTTCATCATGTCTTATAATTTACTACAAAAAAAATAATAAAATATGAGGAAAAAATGGAAAAAAACACACTTTTTCTAACTTTGACCGCCAAAATCTGTTACACATCTACAATCACCAAAAAACACCCATGCTAAATAGTTTCTAAATTTTGTCCTGAGTTTAGAAATACCCAATGTTTACATGTTCTTAGCTTTTTTTGCAAGTTATAGGGCCATAAATACAAGTAGCACTTTGCTATTTCCAAACCACTTTTTTTCAAAATTAGCGCTAGTTACATTGGAACCCTGATATCTGTCAGGAATACCTGAATATCCATTGACATGTATATATTTTTTGTTAGAAGACAACCCAAAGTATTGATCTAGGCACATTTTGGTATATTTTATGCCACCATTTCACCGCCAAATGCGAGCAAATAAAAAAAAAACTTTACATTTTTCACAATTTTAGGTTTCTCACTGAAATTATTTACAAACAGCTTGTGCTATTATGGCAGAAATTGTTGTAAAAGCTTCTCTGGGATCCCCTTTGTTCAGAAATAGCAGACTTATATGGCTTTGGCATTGCTTTTTGGTAATTAGAAGGCCGCTAAATGCTGCTGCGCACCACATGTAAATAATGCCCAGCAGTGAAGGGGTTAATTAGGTAGGTTGTAGGGAGCTTGCAGGGTTAATTTTAGCTTTAGGGTAGAGATCAGCCTCCCACCTGACACATCCCACCCCCTGATCCCTCCCAAACAGCTCTCTTCCCTCCTCCACCCCACAAATGTCCCCGCCATCTTAAGTACTGGCAGAAAGTCTGCCAGTACTAAATAAAAGGAGTTTTTTTTTTATAAAAAAAATAAAATATTTTAGCTGTGATGGACTCCTGCCTTAGCCCCAACCTCCATGATCCCCCCCCCCCCAGCTCTCTAACCCTCTCCCCTATCTAATTGCGGCCATCTTGGGTACTGGCAGCTGTCTGCCAGTACCCAATTTGCCCCAAAAACAAAAGTATTTTTTCCTCTTTTGGAATTTTTTATGTTTTCTGTAGTGTAGCAGCCCCCCACAATACCCCTATCCCCCTCCCCCTCCCAGATCCTTTTATATTATTTTTTTAAAAATCTTTCCCCCCCCCTCTTCCCTCCTCATTGGTGTCAGTGGGCAGCTAATGCGCGCGCCCACACATGCACACGCACGGGCGCCCCCCACACGCTCCCGGCACCCGGCGTGCACATTGCACTTCTAGGAACCGGATGCCGGGTAGCGATGGGCCGCCCACCCGCCTCCCTGTTACGCTCCCACCCACCAACGAACCGGCACCATCGCTACCGGTGCAGAGAGGGCCACAGAGTGGCTCTCTCTGCATCGGAGTCTTCTAAAAAGGTATTGCAGGATGCCTCCATATGGAGGCATCACTGCAATACTCTGAAAGCTGCTGGAAGCGATTGCGATCGCTTCCAGCACTCTGTTAGACAACTGACGTACCAGGTACGTCCATTGTCATTAACTGCTTGTTAATGCATGACGTACCTGGTACATCAGTTGTCATTAAGGGGTTAAAAGTATTACCAGTAAAGATGATATTTTAAAAGATCGATTCAATTATCCATTTATTTTTTCTAAGCTGAAATAAGAAATATAAAATTTAGGAATGATTTGATATTAGTTATAATAACTATACAAAGAAATAGAATTCTTTTGCAAAGGAACCGCAATTGACATAAATTATAAAATAAACCATCTTGGCAAAAGGTTTTAGAATAAGCATATAATAAGGGAATATCCGTCTGTGTAACTAAAATTCCTATTGCCACATCATTCTATATCCCTGTCTTTAATGCTTAGAGCTTGCCCAGCACCTTCTTAAAAGATTTCTATTTTTTATTGTAAGTTTTCTGTCTAGGAGGAGGACAGTAATTAAGGAGGCTTAAGCATTTTAAGTCCAGCGCTATATACACTTAAAAATCCTTTTAGAAATTTTCAAGTTTACTCCATGACCATTTCCAGGAGAATATATTAACTAACTGCTGGACATCGTGTGTCGCTTGTAGATATGCAAAAAAATCACGGTTATTTAGGTCAAATTCATGTTTCAGCTCTTCAAAAGATTTAATATTTTCTGCCATTGGATTGATAAATTGTGAGGCAAAGTAAAGACCTTTCCTGTGCCAGTTCTTCAATAGCAAGGATTGTGAACCTTCTTGATAGTCTGGATTACTTAGGCGCGTTTGAAATCTCGGAATGCTTGTGTTTAAGTCTACTCGTGATCTGATCTTTCTCCAGGCCTGAATTATCACGCAGATTGATTTATATAATTTCGCCTCATTAAGGATTGAGTTAGGGGCTATGTGGATCAAGGAGATAGAAGAGAAAGGGTAGATCATACTTGATTCTAGAACATTATCTGTAAAGCAATCTGACTCTGTGATCCAGTCAACTGCAATGTGTCCAAGAAAAAATAAATTATAAATATGCAGATCGGGAAGAGCGAGGCAGCAAATTGTTTGGGAAGAGACAGCTTATGTAAAGATATTCTAGATTTTTTTGATTGCCAGATAAAACGACGAGTTGCCATATTAAGTTTCTTGATGTCATAGGTTTTCATAAAAATAGGGAGATTTTGTAAAATAGATAGAATTTTAGGCAGGATCACCGTTTTAAAAAGTGCTATACGACCAGATATCTGTAGAGGGAGATTTTGCCAGTTTTTCATATGGGTGTTGATTTGTGATAAAATAGGAGGAATATTCAGAGAATACCAATCTTGAGGATCAGCGGACACCATGATCCCAAGATATCTAAATGCATCTGTAACTGTCTTAAAAGGATTATTTACCAAGGAATTTTTTGTTTTTTTCAACCAGAGTAGTTCAGACTTCAGATAATTAACTTTATAACCTGAGAATTGGCTAAATAGATCAATTATAATCATAAGCTTTGGGATATTTGAGAGAGTGTTAGACATATAGATCAATATGTTGTCCACATATAATGCCATCAATTTCATCTCTTTTTCTGAATTTTTATGCCTTCAATCTGTTGCCTGATTTTGATGGCAAGAGGTTCAATTGTAAGATCAAACAATAGCGGCGAGAGCGGGCATCCTTGCCAAGTACCTCTTTCTAACTTAATTGTTTTTGACTCTACCCCATTGATTATTAAGCTAGTAAAGAATTGAGTACACAGATTCTTGATCAGTTTTGGGAAATTGTTACTAAACCCAAATCAATGTAACGTATCCAACATGTGATCGTGATGCACGCTATCAAAAGCTTTTTCTGCGTCGATAGCTATGACTGCTGCATCGGGATAGTCTTTCAGTGACTGGCTATCAGAATTTTTAAAATAATCAATGAGTAATAATAATTGTCTGATCTTAGCTGCCGAGTTGTGATTAAGGAGAAACCCAGCCTGATCTTTATAAATGATCTCCAATAGCCCTTCTTGAAGTCTTTTAGCTAGAATAGAGGTGAATAATTTGTAGTCAGTGTTTGGAAGGGCTATAGGCCTGTACGACTCTTTTTTACAAGGGTCTTTTCCTGGCTTAAGTATAAGGATTGTCTGAGATGCTGCAAAGTTGCAGGAAATTTGAGAATTCTCTGTATAATATGAGTTGAATAATTTTGTTAAATAAGGAACAAGGGTTGGAGCCAAGTTTTTATATAGTTCATTTAGCAGCGCGTCTTGGCCTGGAGCCTTATCCAATTTTAATTATTGAATGGCTTGATTTACTTCTAATTCTGATATCTCTGAGTTTAATTTAAGATTAAATTCAGAACTGCTGCGTGGGAGCACAATATCTTCCCAGAATTTTACACGTGCTGCTGTCCCTAAAGAAGAAGAAGAGTAAATTGTTTTGTAGTACTGAAAAAAGGAGTCAGAGATTTCTTTAGGTGAAATAAGTAATTTCCCCTTTTCCTGTATAGAGTCAATTATTGAGGATTGTCTGCAATTTCTCACTAACTTGGATAATAACTTGCCTGATTTGTTGCTGTATTAATATAATTTTACTTGATATTTTAATTCTGCATGGGATGTATATAGAGTTAGCAAGGTATCCCGTTCACTCTTTGCCCAAATATATCTTCTCCAATTCTCATTTGAAGGAGCACCTAAATACCTATTATAGGCATTTGTTACGGCAGCTATTACTTCTCTTTCTTTCAATCTAGAATCCCTTTTGAACCTGGTCATATAAGCAAATATATCTCCTCTAATCACGGCCTTCGCAGTCTCCCATACGGTTGGAAAATTGGGAACTGAGCCAATATTATATTGAAAATATTCCTCTAGTTTAGTTTTTAGCCAATTTCTAAATTTAGGATTTTATATATAATTTCGCCTCATTAAGGATTGAGTTAGGGGCTATGTGGATCAAGGAGATAGGAGAGAAAGGGTAGATCATACTTGATTCTAGAACATTATCTGTAAAGCAATCTGACTCTGTGATCCAGTCAACTGCAATGTGTCCAAGAAAAAATAAATTATAAATATGCAGATCGGGAAGAGCGAGGCAGCAAATTGTTTGGGAAGAGACAGCTTATGTAAAGATATTCTAGATTTTTTTGATTGCCAGATAAAACGACGAGTTGCCATATTAAGTTTCTTGATGTCATAGGTTTTCATAAAAATAGGGAGATTTTGTAAAATAGATAGAATTTTAGGCAGGATCACCATTTTAAAAAGTGCTATACGACCAGATATCTGTAGAGGGAGATTTTGCCAGTTTTTCATATGGGTGTTGATTTGTGATAAAATAGGAGGAATATTCAGAGAATACCAATCTTGAGGATCAGCGGACACCATGATCCCAAGATATCTAAATGCATCTGTAACTGTCTTAAAAGGATTATTTACCAAGGAATTTTTTGTTTTTTTTCAACCAGAGTAGTTCAGACTTCAGATAATTAACTTTATAACCTGAGAATTGGCTAAATAGATCAATTATAATCATAAGCTTTGGGATATTTGAGAGAGTGTTAGACATATAGATCAATATGTTGTCCACATATAATGCCATCAATTTCATCTCTTTTTCTGAATTTTTATGCCTTCAATCTGTTGCCTGATTTTGATGGCAAGAGGTTCAATTGTAAGATCAAACAATAGCGACGAGAGCGGGCATCCTTGCCAAGTACCTCTTTCTAACTTAATTGTTTTTGACTCTACCCCATTGATTATCAAGCTAGTAAAGGATTGAGTACACAGATTCTTGATCAGTTTTGGGAAATTGTTACTAAACCCAAATCGATGTAACGTATCCAACATGTGATCGTGATGCACGCTATCAAAAGCTTTTTCTGCATCGATAGCTATGACTGCTGCATCGGGATAGTCTTTCAGTGACTGGCTATCAGAATTTTTAAAATAATCAATGAGTAATAATAATTGTCTGATCTTAGCTGCCGAGTTGCGATTAAGGAGAAACCCAGCCTGATCTTTATGAATGATCTCCAATAGCCCTTCTTGAAGTCTTTTAGCTAGAATAGAGGTGAATAATTTGTAGTCAGTGTTTGGAAGGGCTATAGGCCTGTACGACTCTTTTTTACAAGGGTCTTTTCCTGGCTTAAGTATAAGGATTGTCTGAGATGCTGCAAAGTTGCAGGAAATTTGAGAATTCTCTGTATAATATGAGTTGAATAATTTTGTTAAATAAGGAACAAGGGTTGGAGCCAAGTTTTTATATAGTTCATTTGGCAGCGCGTCTGGGCCTGGAGCCTTATCCAATTTTAATTATTGAATGGCTTGATTTACTTCTAATTCTGATATCTCTGAGTTTAATTTAAGATTAAATTCAGAACTGCTGCGTGGGAGCACAATATCTTCCCAGAATTTTACACGTGCTGCTGTCTCTAAAGAAGAAGAAGAGTAAATTGTTTTGTAGTACTGAAAAAAGGAGTCAGAGATTTCTTTAGGTGAAATAAGTAATTTCCCCTTTTCCTGTATAGAGTCAATTATTGAGGATTGTCTGCAATTTCTCACTAACTTGGATAATAACTTGCCTGATTTGTTGCTGTATTAATATAATTTTACTTGATATTTTAATTCTGCATGGGATGTATATAGAGTTAGCAAGGTATCCCGTTCACTCTTTGCCCAAATATATCTTCTCCAATTCTCATTTGAAGGAGCACCTAAATACCTATTATAGGCATTTGTTACGGCAGCTATTACTTCTCTTTCTTTCAATCTAGAATCCCTTTTGAACCTGGTCATATAAGCAAATATATCTCCTCTAATCACTGCCTTCGCAGTCTCCCATTCGGTTGGAAAATTGGGAACTGAGCCAATATTATATTGAAAATATTCCTCTAGTTTAGTTTTTAGCCAATTTCTAAATTTAGGATTTTTGTTCAGGTATTTTGGATAAAAAAAAGCAAGGGTGCACAGGCGTTCATACCTGGAATATCTAACATTATTGGAGCATGGTCCGAGATACAAATTTCGGATATTGAGGCTTTTGCTCCAATTTTATAGAGACTCTCACTTGTCAGCATGAGATCAATCCGAGAAAGAGATCTGAATGATTTGGAGTAACAAGTGTAGTTCCTAGTATCTGGATTTTGTATTCTCCAAATATCTCTGACTGCTAAATTGTGAAAAAAAAATTGAACAATTTTGTTTCAAGATTATCTTTTTTTGTTTTCTTTTGGAGAGTGCCTCGTCTTAATCTATCCAAAGGAAATCGAGGAGCCATGTTGAAATCACCCACTAGAATTACATGCCCCTCTGCCACCAGTAACATTTTGGCCTGAAGAGAGTCCCAGAAGTCAGAGTCAATTATATTGGGTACATATAGATTACAGATAGTGTAAGTTGCATTTGCAATTTTTAGTTTTAAAATTAAATACCTACTCTCAGGATTTACCAATGTGAGTAATTTGACATAGGTTAAGTTCTTCCCCAGCAGAATCGCCACACCTTTTTTTCTGTTTAATGTTGGAGTGATTAAAACCTTTGCTACCCAGGAAGTAGATTCTTCAGTATTTAAATGTGTTTCTTGTAAGAAGGCGATAGATGTGTTAAGTTTACAAAGATGTGTTTAGATAATTTTTCATTTTATAGGAGAAGAAATGCCCCCTACGTTCCATGAGGTAAATCTAATATTTTCATTCATTGTCCCTTATATGAGAGAGAGGGAGCGAGAGGGAACAGGAGAGAAAAAAAAACAACCATCCCCATCTCAATGATTACAGTTATCCTAAAGAAGCTTAGGTCCATATAATACTTTTAATCCTAACTTGGTATCAATTGGTCCTATGTTCAGCAAATTGTTTCTCTGCCTCTTCTGCTGAATCAAAGAAGAGGGTCTGTCCTTCAAGTGTCAATTTAAGTCTGGCCGGGTAAATTACCGTGGCCTGCCACCCAGCTTTTATCATTTTGCCACAGATTGGGGAAAGTTCCCTCCTTTTTGATGAGTTTCAATGGAGAAATCTTGAAAAAGCAAGATTTTAAAGTTGTTATAAAGTATAGGTTGATTTTTGCGATATTATTGTAGAAACAACATTTTATCCTGATAATTCAGGAATCTAGCAATAATCAGTCTTGGTTTGGCAAGACCTCCAGAGTTATTGCGTGGTTTCCCCAATCTGTGGACTCTTTCAATGGCAAGGGGTTGCTGGGGTGGAGGTATATTTAATAGCTGAGGTAACTAATAAAGTATACCAAAGCGCCAACTATACGAAGGCTGGGTCTGGACCAAATGCAATATTATCAAACGATTACAATAAACAATTTATTGAGTATACAAATAAGTTAACCCTTTAAGGACACAGCTTTCAGTTTGCTCAATTGTTTTATGACGGAAACATTCCGTCATATGTCCTTAAGAGGTTAAAAACATGGATCCATGTATAAACAATCAAATTTATACAACAATAATAGCTAAATGAATAGTTAAAACAAATAGTTATGTAACAGATATAGCATTTAAAATTGTGCAAACATTGCTCTTAAAAATATTCCTAAAAAAATCCAAATTTAGTATATGGCTCACAACAGAAATTCAACTTTGTGTTTACCACATACACATACACAAATTTATACAGTAAAAATAGCTAAATGAATAGTTAAAACAAATAGTTATATAGCAGATATGGCATTTAAAATTGTGCAAACATTGCTCTTAAAAAATATTCTAAAAAAATTCCAAATTAAGTATAAGGCTCACAACAAAAATTCAACTTTGTGTTTACCACATACACATAATAGGTGAAATATATTAGTCAGTTATATAATATTATCTAACCAATAATGTTCTTGATTTTATGCAATGCTCCTAAATATTGCCAATAGTTACTAATGTGTAAGGCTCTCAGTAAGACCTTTAACTGTATGTTTAACAATACCCATTGTCAAGTGAAAAATATTGTGACAGCAATATGCCAATGTAAAAAATCTGTATAAAAAAAAGTCAGGTGTACAAAAAATATTGATGGTCAAAAAAATAGGTTGATCTTCAAAAAACTATGTCCACAAAACAAGCTGCCATCACAATACATTGAAGAATAATATTCCAAAAGGACAGCTTTTACGTATGAGAAAAAATTGTTCTGATGCATCAAAATGGGAAGAACAGGCGCAAATAAAAAAACAAAAATTTGTGAAAAGGGGTTATGAAGAAGAGATGTTGGACCAAAGAATTGATGAGGTAAGACAGATAGAAAGAAGAACACTCACCAACTATAAGGAGAGGAATAAGGGGAACAAAGATGAAGAAACTCTTAACATCCCTTTAATTACAGAGTATAGTGCAAACAGTAAGATCATAGAAAAGATCTTCCGGAAACATTGGGCACTACTTAAAGACGATGACATACTGGGAGAAAAATTACCTCAGGTTTGTATATAGAAAAACGAACAACTTAAAGAATAAACTAGCACCGAGCATACAGAAGAAAAATCCTCCAGGAATACAAGACGTCTTTGGGAAAAAGGTTAAGGACTTCTTCCCCTGTCACACTTGCAAAGCATGCAAATGTGGAATAAAAACGGATGAATTTCACTCCAACAATACCAGAGAAAAATACAAAATTGGAAACCTGATCCATTGCCAAGCTAAGGGAGTGGTCTATTTTCTCCAATGTCTGTGTGGCCTCCAATACATAGGACAGACATCCAGGCCATTGCAAGATAAGATACGTGAGCATATCCTGCAAATTGAAAAACGCAATATGGATACCCCACTGTATAAACATTTCTCTATGAAACATCAAGGGAATATTAATACACTTAAATATATGGGGATTCAAAAAGTAACTAAGAACTGGAGAGGAGGCAATTACGAAAATAAGTTACTAACAGCAGAATCCAAATGGATATTTTATTTAGACTGTTTATATCCCAGAGGGTTAAACAACAAAGAGGATCTATCTCACCTTTTAAACCTTAACTAAACTAACTATAATGAGATATAAAGGAAAAATCTCAAAAGCAAGCCAGATAAACTATGGGGATATGTTTAATCTTACTAATCCCATGAGAAGTGCCTCTTTTGGTGAAGAACAGTATAATATTGAGTTTGCTTTTATGAATACACTGGCTGTGAAACATGATAGCAAGTATCATAATCAACGATCTTCTAAAAAAACTAGCTTCCCCTATCTGTGTATGAATACCTCCTGCTATATCCACCTCTCTCTGCATATATGACAAATTTTTAATGTATACCCATATATGGGCATCTTCTGGTTGCATTATGGCTCTATTCCTAATATTCTAGCACTGCTAGCTACATACCCCTCTATAAACTTTGTGATTTAGATAGATTTTCACAAGGTTAGTAACTAAAACATATTTGATATTCATATTTAAAGAAGAAGGCAATTCAATTATTCATATATATATAAACTCAGACATAATACTCTGGATATATAGTACATAAACAGGAACAAACATAATTATAAATTATAATTTAAAAAGAAAAAGTTTTTGGGGGAACTAGGTTAACCCACAGATGCTTTACACTTGTCACTTGGGTACGCTATATGCCACACACCAATGAGTTTGTAATGATAGGTGTCTATTCTAAATTTGAAAAAAGACTTGAGGATAGTTTATCTGATAGTTTTTCTAAGATTATATAACGCATTAATCAGGGCTAATATCTCTCCAGATAAGACACTACTAGTATAGAGGTCACTTTCCCACTCGATTGGATACTTATGTTAAACAAATAAAGGTTGTTTAATATTTCTACACCACCATCTGGTTCCCATACGTTTCTGTTCCACTTAAAACCTATTGAGGTTTCACCTTGTTTGTAAAAAAAACATTTCTCTTTATTTTGGATAATAATTCACACCTCAGCACAGACATAGCACTATAGCAAAATCCAGTATATAGAAGACAACAATATAACACCATTAGGAATATTGCAAGGGATATATAATACATAGTCACACATTTTTTTATATGACTAATATAGAGCTAAGATCTTGTAACACGATCAGCATAGATCGTGTAATAGGTAAAAGATGAAACTAGCAAGTCCGTCCTTTATATAGAATATGTCTTGTTTTCGCTTTTTATTCTCTTAGATTAGCAAGCATATCTAAAAATGGCACCTAGAAATGACATCTAAAAATGACACCTTAACATATACGCTAAAATGGCTTGATTATGACAGATAAGGGAATGTTTTAACAACATTCAGACTACTATCCAATGAAATTGAGCCTATTATACACACCCCTGTCCCATCCAATAGAAACCAAGCCCCTACTGAGATTATACCCAATAGAAACAGCTGAAAAACGGCTTGGAGATGACAGTAAACTCTCTTTCTTATCAGATCATGATGAGAAATAGGGCTAATACAGAAATGAAATAATAGGTATGAAGTCATAACTAAAAAGGCTGGGTTTGTATATATATTTTTCAAAACTTGGAATACTGTATTCTAACATATGAATTTTCGTATTTTCTCTGAATAAAAGTGATGAGATGCAGACAGAGCTTGACAAAATAAAGATACAATCTAAATGTATTATAATGGATTTTTTAATCACAGATTTTTAAACTATAAACTATATGTTTTAAACACACATTTAAGGTCAGTAAAACAGGAAGTGCTTAACAAACACTTCCTGTTCCACAATGTTATGGCCAGCAATCAGTCTGGTATAAAAAGACCACTACTAACACCATAAAACCAGTCTTGATAAAGGTCTCTTTGTGACCGAAACGCGTTGACTGGTAAGCACAATTTCATTTTCAATTGATCTAAAAACAATCTATACCATCATATCTTTCTTTTACAGAAGGATCATCCAGGGATTATAACAAAATATTTAACAAGAAGATAGAATTTTGGGTTGGAAAACGGCTAGCAAGTACTGACACTGCTATTCAGTATAAAACACTTGGAAAATCACCATAACTATTGCTGTTTAGGATTCACAACACTTTAAGGATTATTGTTTTTTCTTAAAGAGACACACTACTTATTATAATTTATTGTTGGATTATTTTTTCTATTAAGTTTTCACTGTTGGACTATTTTTAATGGTTGGACTATTATTTACATTTATATAAGTCACTATTTGAACACACCACAATGTTTTTGTAAATTTTTGTTTTTTCATTTTTCACAATCTTTGTTTTTAATTCACGTTTTTTGAAGATCAACCTATTTTTTTGACCATCAATATTTTTTGTACACTAATTTTTACACCTGACTTTTTTGATACACATTTTTTACATTGGCATATTGCTGTCACAATATTTTTCACTTGACAATGCGTATGTGCTAAACACACAGTTAAAGGTCTTACACAGAGCCTTACACATTAGGAACTATTGGCAATATTTAGGAGCATTGCATAAAATCGAGAACATTATTGGTTAGATAATATAATATAACTGACTAATATATTTCACCTATTATGTGTATGTGGTAAACACAAAGTTGAATTTTAGTTGTGAGCCTTATACTTAATTTGGAATTTTTTAGGAATATTTTTTAAGAGCAATGTTTGCACAATTTTAAATGCTATATCTGCTACAAAACTATTTGTTTTAACTATTCATTTAGCTATTTTTGCTGTATAAATTTGTGTATGTGTATGTGGTAAACACAAAGTTGAATTTCTGTTGTGAGCCATTGACTAAATTTGGAATTTTTTAGGAATATTTTTAAGAGCAATGTTTGCACAATTTTAAATGATATATCTGTTATTTAACTATTTGTTTTAACTATTCATTTAGCTATTATTGTTGTATAAATTTGATTGTTTATACATGGATCCATGTTTTTAACTTATTTGTGTACTCAATAAATTGTTTATTGTAATCGTTTGACAATATTGCATTTGGTCCAGACCCAGCCTTCGTATAGTTGGCGCTTTGGTATACCTTATTAGTTTCATCTTTCCATTTTGACAACTAGGTGTCAAATTATCAAAGCCAGAGGTCTTATTTAGTAGGCGCTAGGTGTACTCCACTATTAATAGCTGAGGTAATGTATGGGTCATCACTTTCACAAGATCTTCTTGTCTGGATTCTGGGAATCCAATAATCCTAAAATTATTCCTTCTTAGCCTGTTTTCCAGGTCATTTAACTTAGCCTGAATTTTAATTATCTCACTTTGATTACCCTTAATCCTTGGGATACATGAGTTTGTCACATCTTCTATGTCTGAGATTCGTTGTGCGGCTTCCTGAAGCCTCTTAGAGAATTGTCTAACCTCTGTTGTTAGTATTAAGATGTCATGCTTGATCTCAGTTTTTAAAAAGATCAAATTTAGGGGTTATAGCTTCTAATACATTAGCAAATAAAGCTTGTGATTCCTGAGTAGTCATAAGATTTTGGGTTTTTGTTGGAGAATTTTCAGGATGGACTTCTGCTGGGGTCTCTACGGTATTCTTGTTCTTATGCTCCCTGTGTTTAGCCGCTATGCCTGGATTAGATTTAAGTGCAAAGGATGGTGATGAGATAAATTTGTCCATAAAGATAGTACAAAATAAAACTGTGGCAGGGCCAGTTGCACCCAGTGCATTTAGACTAAAGAGTGAAATGGGAAAAAGAGTGCGCGACGTGAGTGAAGGAAAAAAAAAAAAAAAAAAAGGGAAGGAGGAGTGGTTATCTAACACACAGTGAAGGGAAGTAATTCCATGATGCAATAGAAGAACGGTAGACCAGAATATGGCGATTAATAAGCACAGGGTTTGGGCCAATAAGTCCCCCAACCGAAGCTCATCTAATGTGTGCACTGCTTAAGAATCAAAACATAGAAACAGCGTGGCCCAGATGTTAAAAAATTGCTCCTGGGTCTTTGAAATTGCAAAGGTACTCCTATAAAAAATATAAGTGCCACTTAACCATTGCTGCAGCCTCGCAGCTGCTGCATTAATACCTCAGAGGGGAATATCTGCATATGATTATAGAATTATAGAACAATAATAGCATAATAGTTTAAAGAAGGATTATAAATCTCTTCAGCCTCTATTTCACCTAGTAAGGTTGCTTAACACTTCAATCTTTCACGGGTAAGGGAAAAAGACAACCTTCTGCCTAGAACAAATTCTATTCGACAGACTGATCAAAACCGTACTTTTAGATATATTCAACCATGAATGTTAATTTAGACGATTTTAGAAGAGGATTCTTTTGATGATATCAAAAATTCTATTTTATAAAATGAATTCCTCTAGTGAGATTCTTATGTTTAACACTTATCATATGTTATCCTGGCCCAGACAATAAAACATTCCCGTGGGAATTTGAGGAGGTACCACAGAAGAAAAGCCTGCTTCCTAGGACAACAATATACAGTAAACTAAACAGATGGATATTCAGGGAATAGGTGTGTATGTGATTTTCTGCAACTATTAATTTAAGGGAATTTTTTAGGAACTATGGAATCACTCTTTTCCAAGCTACCTCTTAAATTTGAAACTCAGAGCTCCATATTTATCAAGGTCTGTCGGACCTGATCCGACAGTGCAGATCAGGTCCGACCGACCTCGCTGAATACGGCGAGCAATACGCTCGCCGTATTCAGCATTGCACCAGCAGCTCACAAGAGCTGCTGGTGCAACGCCGCCCCCTGCAGACTCGCGGCCAATAGGCCACCTGCAGGGGGGTGTCAATCAACCCGATCGTACTCGATCGGGTTGATTTCCGGCAATGTCTGTCTGCCTGCTCAGAGCAGGCGGACAGGTTATGGAGCAGCAGTCTTTGTGACCGCTGCTTCATAACTGCTGTTTCAGGCTCGCCAGAAACACGGGGCATCAGGCTCCGTTCGGAGCTTGATAGATAGGCCCCAGAGAGTTCAAACAACACTCTGTTACTTTATTATGCAGTTCTTAGTTTGTTTATTTGTAGTGTATTAAGTACAACTAAGCCACAGGTATTGGTCCAGCTTGGAATTATCAACACAGATCATTACAGAAGCTCAAGACCATAGACCCTGAAGTAGATGATATGTATATGCATTAACAAGTGTATTTAAGAGAAAAAGCAGTAAGTCAGAGGAAAATAAATAAAAAACGTTAGGCTAATCGATTTCAAAAGTTTGAATGGGTTCAAGTTCATGAATCAATACATTTTCTTCTGTCTGCCAAGATTATCTGTGTACTCCAAGACAAAATTTGGGCTTAAATTGATAGTTCAATCTGATTTACGGCAATCTAATGCGAGGATGGGACTAAACCTATGACATTTTCGATATAGACATATAATAATTTGTCCCAGTCTAAGCAGTTTTACACAGTTTCTTGTGGGGAGAATCTTCTGCAAGAGATTAATTTCATCCTCCACAATGTATCCCCCAGTTTCTTTTTCGTGTGTTTGGGCTTATCTGTTTAGGGTATAATAAACAAAGCCAGTCTTGCTAGTCGCCCCCCACTCACCCCTCCGGCGTTATTAGTCACAAGGGAAGAAATCTGCTGCATGCATATTTATCTCGACCAGGTGCCGAATCTCTCTCTGAAGCTGCAGCGTTGGACCGTTAATTTAACTTTTCCCGGTATGACCAATGCAGAGCAGGAAGTTACTGGAGAGCATGTCGAGCCGTTAGGGGGAGCTGGGCTGTCCTTCCTGCCGTGACACTGCTACACCGGTCAGGTATTCTAGTTGCTCAGAGTGTTAGATGGAGATCCGTGCTGTCAAAGTGTTGTCTCCCCCTCGCTGCACCAGTGGGGGGAGAGAATGAGAACAGCGTATCTTTGCTTGCACCTAACCTTGAACTTGTACCTGGGGCTGTTCAATTACCCATTCGGAGCCCCCGTGGGTAGGAAGAGTCAACACTGGGTTATCGCTGCACAGCCGGGGAAAAGATCATTACCAGTTCAGCAAGCCGTGGCTGGAGCCCAGATCGTATTGGGGTAAGTGAGGTTCAAACTGCAGGTTTTGTAGCCAAGTTTTCCTGTCCATTGAATTAGCTATCCACGCTGCACCAGAGGGAGGGGGGACTGAGAAGGTTCACGAGTTCTCCTTCCTAGAGCTCCTTGGCTAAAAAAGTTCTATAAAGCGCCGTTGGTAATATGCACTTTGAAATCCCCCAGGCCAAAAACTAGGCCGACTGCAGATACTTTCCTCGGTCAGTAAGGAACCTGGCGCGAAAAAACGCCAGTGGGTTAGCTGCAGGGAATGGAAGCTTGCACAGCGTGACCTAGACACAAGCTCCACCTCCGGAACTCCATATAATACCAAAGCGTGTACTTTTAAGACACTTTTAAATTCACTTCTATTTTCAAATGTGCTTTGTTCTCTTGGTATCTCTTGTTGAAAATGAATACGCACATTTCTTAAACTAGTGTGAGCTAGCTGCTGATTGGTGCCTGCACACATTTGTCTCTTGTGATTGGCTAACTAGATGTGTTCAGCTAGCTGCCAGCGGTGCATGGCTGTTCCTTCAGCAATAGATAACAAGAGAATGAAGCAAATTTGATTATAGAAGCAAATTTGCAAAGTTATTTGAAATTGTATGTTCTATCTAAATCATGAAAGAAAATGTTGGGATTTCTTGTCCCTTTAACACATAAATATATATGTATATAAGCATATACTGTACATATATAGTTACAGTAAAAACACAGTTTCCATTCACCTCAATGTAAAGGCACTTTTTTCCAAACACCCCACATACCGTCACTTTAACCTCTTATAACTGCTTCATGCAGTTTTAAAAATAAAAATAAAGATGCTCATCTTTTTATTTTAGTTTAAAGGGACATAAAACCCAAATTGTTTCTTTCATGATTCAGATAGAGCATACAATTTCAAACAACTTTCCACTTTACGTTTATTATCTAATTTGCTTCATTCTCTTGGAGCTAGCTGCCTTACAAATGAATTCAACTAGGTCACAGGTGCGCATTGCTGCTTCTTTAATAAATGATACCAAGAGAATGAAGCAAAATTAATAACAGAAGTAAATTGGAAAGTTGTTTAAAAGTGAAGCCGCAAGCTTGCGGCAGCATTAACCAGCCACCTTTACGGGCGCACGTTAAAATAGTGCTCCACACGTAATCTAGCCCTAAATGTTTTCACAGATCAAAGTAATTTACATAGGCATATATATAAATGAGGGATACAATTTGTGATTAAATTAAAAGCACAGTAAACATCTAGAGATTTTAATACATGTAAAAGTTTCATTAACCAGAGGTCAGACCTCTGGTTAATTAAAAAAAAATTGCCCCAATTGCCCCCAAATAAGGAGGACAGTAGTTCAAAATAAAATAAAAAATATGTGCACAAAGCAGTTATAAGGGGTTAAAATGTGGTGTTTGAAAATAAAAACAGGACTGAAAGTGCTTTTACATAGACTGTGTTTTTAATGTAAATATATATGTATATGCCTATATACATATATATTTATGTGTTAATATATAAATATATAAACATATAAATATATATGTATATAAGCATATAGATATATATTTTTATTTTTCTGCCCAAACGCTGCACGGTTTGCCCCCTGTGCTGCGCTAGGTTAATTGCCGTGTCTGATGGAGCCTATGGAAGCGCGCTCTCATGAGCACTTTGTCTATTCCGCGTTATCATTGAGCCTCACTTGTAATACGAGCGCACTGGTATTACTGAGTGGAGTGCAAATATCACACTCCTGTAAGCGCAATTTTGTGCTCCACTCATAATCTAGCCCATAATATATTGTTATTTACACTTTATCCCATCCCATCTCCCGGTTGTCCCATTTTACAAATGCAAACATACAAATGTCCAAATTATTCTGAAAGAAATCCAAACCTTTTACAGGCCCAAACAGATTGATTAATGGGTTTTGCACCTTTTGCCAACTTTTCGTGTAATTTTTCAAAGAAATTCGGGATTTTCTAATTTTCAGAACTGGAAATTCCCATTGCAGACATCCCAAGACTAACCCTGCTACATTTATTTCCCTAGTTGTCTTCAGCAGATAGCAACAGTACAGCAATGTAGTTAATGCTAACATATTGACCGTAGTTAATGCTAACATATTGACCATAGCTAGCCTTGCTGTCTGCAGGCTCCTGCCACAATTGTCTCCTTCAAATAAGGCAAGAAAATAAAATAATTAGAGCAAACAAAATGTTAATTTAATATGTTTAGACTTGCCTAATGTTATTTTAGAGGTGGGCAAAATAAATGTAATTAATTAGTGTTTACTGTGCCTATAAGAATTCCAAAAATGAACTATGAAGGAAGGGATCTTATGCTTGTTGTCAAAATGGAGACACAAAGAAGAAATCATCAGTCCACTTTTCATGTTGGCTCCTTTTATTAGCCATATTAGTTGGATCAGTCAAATTAATATTATTTATTGAAAGCATGCATTATGCGTGTCACTATTTAAGGGACAATACAGAAGAAATGCATAATCAATAAATGCATAATAAAAAGACATAAATAACACAAAGGGGACGAATTATCAAGCTCCGAATGGAGCTTGATGCCCCTGTTTCCGCGCGAGCCTTATCGATGTGCAGCGGACATGATATGCTACATCGTATCATGTCCACTAGCACTTTTATAAATAGGCCCCTTACTCTGAATTTGAAATAAGTAAAATTTCTCCTTACCATGTGAAAGCCATCATTCAATCACAAAACACTTATACATATTCCCTGTGAACTCTTGCATGTGCTCAGAAGGCGCTGGTGTATCGAAACGTGTGCATATAAAGGGATTGTGGACATTTTGATAATGGAACCAAATTTGATTTCTTTTTATTCCATGCCCTATATGAATCATAAAACTTTAATTCTGACTTTAGTATACCTTTAATTAATAGTAGCTTCTTGCAGCTGGCCACAATGACCAATTGCAAAGGAACATCTAACTCAGCAGCAATACAGTTACCTATTTAATGCAGATACAAGTATAACTGCTCAATAACCTAACCACAACCTTCACTCATTGCAATAACCATAACTTAAACCTCAGCACTGCAGTTAACTCTACCAATCCTGACACCGACCACAATACGTTTTTACTAAACAAGCAATACTAGTCTACCCCAGCTCCATGATGTAACCTAACCAAAGTACAATTATCCCTTGTTAAGACTTTCCCTTACATCTAAGGGACCATTCATAATCACCTACTGCTGTCACCTCATCAATACCAAGGACCTTCTTATATGACCCTGTCATATTTCCCACCCTAATGCATAAGGGAGATCCCTAAATAACCCACCACTACAACCCCATGAAGCTAAGGGAACTTGGACAAGATCACCCACCACAATACCTTGCTTATAACAAAGGATAACATCTAACACACAAGGTACCCCTTAATAACTTAGAACTCCCTTTACCAGCTGACTCCACAAAATATAAAATTACCCCTTCCAAAATAGACCCCAAAATTTCCACCTTCTT
Organism: Bombina bombina; assembly: GCF_027579735.1. Lineage (NCBI taxonomy): Eukaryota > Metazoa > Chordata > Amphibia > Anura > Bombinatoridae > Bombina > Bombina bombina. The sequence continues at coordinate 143,640,306 of NC_069508.1, forward strand.
AAAATTTCCCACTCTTGTGGTCAACAGCAATAGGGCCCCTGTTTGTTGTCTACCTTGCTATTATTTTAAGACTAGTGTTACCTCCTGATAGGTTCCTAACTGGACCTGACAATCAACAACAGTCCTTTCCAAAACACATACCATGGGTTTTCAAATTCACACCAACTCTTCTTATTGGTTGGAATAGTTTTGAAACAAAAAAAAAACAGTTCTACTATGTTTTTGTGTACATATTCAAATTGTTTGGAGCATACCACATATTCTTAATATATTCTTATTTAGGGGTTAATGTCTACTTGTGAAGAGGAAGCAAGGCATTTATTGGCTAATATTAGGCAGAAGTAGTGAGGGATGGGGTATGCAAGGCTTTGGACTGAAAACCAAAATTTATTTTAAAAGTTTAGGAGGTATTTGGTCAAATTGCTATTGCAAACCTCTCAACATTTAATTTATTTCATTTTGAGTCTTGGTGACCTGGAGATGAAGCCTTAGGGATCAAATCAGAGCAGTCAGGGGGAAAGTTACTGTGGTCCATAGGGGAGGTACAAGGGTGTGACCGATCAGTTTATAGATGCGGTTGGACATTTTGGTTCATGTTTTTAGCTTGTTAAACTGGGGAATAAATGAGAGAAAGAGAAGATCAGGACCAAACTCCCAAACTGAAACTATCCTGCCAAATGCTAGATAATTCAGCTACTGTTAAACTATTTTGATAATTTTTAAACAAAAAGCAGGTCTTTTCTGTGTAATGAAACATGGCAGTGGTAGGAAATACAGGTTTACTGACCTATACCTGGGGATATGGTCCTGAATGCTACCAGCAGGTGAGAACACTACCTTGTTTAATCCAGTAGCAGGAGATGAGGCAGACAGCTGCTTCAAACAAAATAATAGTCAGACAGGTCATTGTTCATACTTAATTCAGCCAGGCAGGCAAATCTTCCAAAATCCAGAAAAAAAAAATCAGAAGACGGTCCAAGGTCAAAACACAAACATGCAAGTACTGGAATATAAATAAGTACTTAGGCAGACTTCCAGCAGGCAGAACCAGAGTTTAGTTCAAGGCCAAAGTCAATAACTATATCAGCAACAAAACAAAGTGCAACCTCTATAGAAAAACCTTAACACAAGTGAAGTTGTATAAGAAAGTGCATATTAAATAGAACAAAGCACACCCCAAAAGATTTTCACATCAAAGTTTGATTTTAAAATAAAAAAGCAATAATACAAATGAGTGGCAAAAATAATGAGAACATAATTCTGACTTTCCAATATCTTAAAGTGATGATATATTAGGTACCTGTAATGCTTGGAAAAGTCTTAGGAAAATGTTATCAGATCTTTGGCTATTATGTGATTGTACAGATTTCGGTTATTAATAGTGTGAATTTATCAGATTTACAAGTGCTCTCATAAGTGGGTCCAGCAGAGCTTAACTGGATAAAAGTGTCACACTGTTGATGAGTAATCGCCCTCAGATTTTCAAAGAAACACATTAATTGGCCACATAATCTTACCAGTCTATGGTCTAGATTACAAATGGCTTGTTAATGTTAGCGCAGGTCACAATAAGCAATATCGTGACCGTGTTACCTATGTCATGCATATTATAAATTGACACTAAACAGTTGCGCTCAAGCACAAACAAAATTTGTGCTGAACTGATTTGCACGCCTGAAGACTTAGGGGCCAATTTATTATATACAACGAATCATGTCCGCCTGACATTGATAAATGCCGACAGCATAAGTGGTCGGCATTTATCATTGCACAAGCATTTCTAGTAAAATGCTTGTGCAATGCCGCCCCCTGCACATTTGCGGCCACTCAGTAAAGTGGTAAATCTATCTCCTAAAGTGTAAGGGTTAATAAAAAGTTGCACAAAACACATCTCAAGCACATTAAAATAAATTATTACACACATATATACACCTTCTGACAAAAAAAATCATAAAAATATTAATAAAATTTTTTTTAAGGGGTAAAAGGGATTTGGTATATGACAAGGTATTTGACTGGGGATGGCTATTATATACATACTAGTCCTAAAGCCCATTCAAACGGGCCATTTTTTTGCAGTACAGCGGTCCCACCCCTTGCGCTCTCTCCCTCCCCCTCTCTTATGCTCTCTCTCTCTCCCCCTCTCTTTTGCTCTCTCTCTCCCCCTCTCTTTTGAGCTCTCTCCCTCCCCCTCTCTTTTGAGCTCTCTCTCTCCCCTCTCTTTTGCGCTCTCTCTCTCCCCCATCTCTTTTGCGCTCTCACCCCCATCTCTTTTGCGCTCTCTCCCCCCCTCTCTCCCCTCTCTTTTGCTCTCTCTCTCCCCCCTCTCTTTTGTACTCTCTCTCTCCCCCTCTCTTTTGCGCTCTCTCTCTCCCCTCTCTTTTGTGCTCTCTCTCTCTCCCCTATCTTTTGCGCTCTCTCTCCCCCCTCTCTTTTGCACTCTCTCTCCCCCTCTCTTTTGCGCTCTCTCTCCCCCCCTATCTTTTGCGCTCTCTCCCCCCCTCTCTTTTGCGCTCTCTATGCCCCTCTCTTTTGCGCTCTTCCCCCTCTCTTTTGCGCTCTCTCTCCCCCTCTCTTTTGCGCTCTCTCTCCCCTCTCTTTTGCGCTCTCTCTCTCCCCATCTCTTTTGCGCTCTCTCCCCTCTCTTTTGCACTCTCTCTCTCTCTCTCCCCCCTCTCTTTTGCTCTCTCTCTCTCTCCCCCTCTCTCTCTCTCTCTCCCCCTCTCTCCCCTCTCTCTCTCTCTCTCTCTCTCTCTCCCCCCCTCTCTCTCTCTCTCCCCTCCTCTATCTCCCCCTCTCTCTTCCCCTTCTCTGTCTCTCTATCTCTCTCCCCTCTCAGGCTCTATCTCTCTCCCCTCTATCGCGTGCCCGCGTCTGGCCACGCCCCCTTCACGGCCATTCACGCCCTCGCTCACACCCGGTCACGCCCACTTCTGCCGCAGATCAGCTAGGGACTCAAAGGCCAGGTGTGTTTGTCCTCGTGCTGTGTATCTACTGCACATGACAGCTTCGGACAAACACACTTGACCTTTTATTATATAGGATGTATATATGTATATATTCATATAGATATAGGTATGGTTATCTATGTTGTGCATATTATAAGTTGAGAGTTAAAGGGACAGTCAACCCAAAATTTCAAATAGGGAATTCCTATATACTTTCAAACGATTATTCATTTGAACCATAGCCTAATTTAGTAGCCTGAAGAGTTTCTAAGTTTTAGTACTTACTTTTGTTTAGTCTGGCTGTTTAAAATGTCTGCCTGCCCCCTCCCATATTTCGTCACCAGTATCTTCATGGTTGTGCAGCTCTAACAGGTCATTTTCGCCCGTACACGCTCCCGGTCTTTGCGCATGCGCAGTGCACCACTAATGCTGTAAGGGGAGGTTCTGTGAACTGAATTCCGACTGCAGTTTCATTCCTATCCAATTTCCTCTCTGCTATATGGTAAGTAATTTTCATAATGCTACCTTTATTTATAATGCAAACGAAACAGTACAATGAAGGCAAACCGCCCAAATAGTGACTCAAATGCAGTATGCGGATAACACAACCTTTCAGCAGTTTACTCTATTATTATTATTATTATTTACTCACTATTTGGCCAGTTTTCTTTCATTGTACTGTTTCATTTGCTTTATAAATAAAAGGTAGCATTATGAAGATTACTTTGCTATATGGTAAAATAAAGAAAAACCCACAAAAATGAAACATTCCACTGCTTGGGAGCAATATGCCATTGTCATAAAACACGAAGCACTACTGGCCTATCTGGCACAACAATTGGATATTTTTATAGTACTGAAGAACTGTGTGTCGTGTTTTAGCACAACAGAAAAACAGGACCCCTAGGATTTCTCCTCTAGTGCGGTGTTCGCTCTGTGAAACTTAATTTCGGTGCACTGCAAATTACACTGGTGTTTGAAAAATAAAGGATGAATATAACAAAAGCATGATGAGTTATCTATAAAGCACCAAGATGGCTTCATTCATGTACAGCAAATTCAAAGCCTCAATTAGCGGATTGTTTCTTGTTGAGTCAGACACGCATATGAGTGATGTCACAGCCAGCAGAGGGAGAGGAAGGCTACACAAACACAAAGAACCTTTCAATAGCATTAATGTCTTAAATAAGGTAGAGAAACAGATAACAGACTTCATGGTAGGAATTATTTTACTCAATTACACATCAGGTGACTAGTATGGATGTGATCTTGGCTTGGTGGTGTGTGGATGACCGCTATAGCTGATAAGCATTCACGTAGTGGAGAGTGGGAGCTATAACGGTCATCCACACACCACCAAGCCAAGATCACATCCATACTAGTCACCTCCTGTGAAACGGATCATGCCCTCTTTATGTAATTCACTCACAGCAGTTATAATATGCCCAGACCTTCTCCGCAAAACTTCACACAAGACCCTATGCTGTTGTTATATTCATCTTTTATTTATCAAACACCAGTGTAATTTGCAGTGCACCGAAATTAAGCTTCCCAGAGCAAACACCGCACTAGAGGAGAAATCCTAGGGGTCTTGTTTTTCTGTTGTGCTAAAACACGACACACAGTTCTTCAGTACTATAAAAATATCCAATTGTTGTGCCAGATAGGCCAGTAGTGCTTCGTGTTTTATGAAAAAGGAATTTGGATAGGAATGAAACTGCAGCCAGAATTCAGTTCACAGAACCTCCCCCTACAGCATTAGCGGCGCACTGCGCATGCGCAAAGCCCGGGAGCGTGTACGAACGAAAATGACCTGTTAGAGCTGCACAACCATGAAGTTACTGGTGACGAAATATGGGAGGGGGCAGGCAGACATTTTAAACAGCCAGACTAAACAAAAGTAAGTACTAAAACTTAGAAACTCTTCAGGCTACTAAATTAGGCTATAGTACAAATGAATAATCATTTGAAAGTTTATAGGAATTCCCTATTTGAAATTTTGGGTTGACTGTCCCTTTAACGGTTGCGCTCGAGCACAAATAAAATTTATGTTCAACAGATTTGCATGCCTGAAGACCAAGGGGTACATTTATCAAGCAGCGGATGCTGCTTATTCCGCGCGAGCCTTCCAGCTCCCCGGAAGCAGGAGTTAAGAAGCAGCGGTCTTAAGACCGCTGCTCCTTAAGTTGTCTGCCACCTTTTAGGTGGCGGACTGCAATCATTCTGATCAGATACGATTGGGATGATTGCCACACACTTAAGACCGCTGCTCCTTTACTGGTCTGCTGCCTCTGAGGCTACGGACATCAATCTGCTCGGTCCTACACGATCGGGTTGTATGACACCCAAATCTACGGGGGGGGGCGGCATTGCACAAGCATTTCACCAGAAATGCTTGTGCAATGTTAAATGTTGACAGCGTATGCTGTCGGCATTTAGCGATGCAGGGCGGAAATGATAAGCTATAGCGAATCATGTCCACCCGGGGTATGATGAATCTACCCCCTAGTGTTAAGTGTAAGGGTTCAAAAAAAGTTGCACAAAACACATCTCAAACACATTAAAATAAACTCTTACACACATATATACACCTTTTTTTAAGGGGTAAATGGGATTTGGTATATGACAAGGTATTTGACTGGGAAGGGCTATTATATACATATGTATACATGTATATGTATATATTCATATAGATATATAGGTATGGTTACATATTTTACAAACAAAATCTTTCTCTCTCTTTTAAAAATAAAAAGAACATTGTAATGTAAAGTATTCATATCTACCTTCAACTTTAGCACAGTTGGTCTAATGCTTAGTCGGGTTAGCGCCTGAGCGATAAGTGTTCGATTTTATTTTTATCAGAGCCCCATTGAAGTCTATCGAGAAGAAGTTAACAATGTCGCGAGTCCTGAAATTAGTGTGCATCAGAATTTTGCTCTCACACTATCTTTTTAATTTCAACTTGCGATACTCAAGGTAACCAGCCATGTGAAAATTTTACTTTGAGTGCAGTTAGCCTGTGAGCGAATATTTTGGCCCTATATTTGTGATTTAGCCCAATGAGGCCAATTTAACAAATGTCTTGCGGACCTGATCCGACAGTGCGGATCAGGTCCGCAAGACATCGCTGAATGCAGAGAGCAATACGCTTTCCGTATTCAGCAGTGCACCAGCAGCTCTCAAGAGCTGCTGGTGCAACGCCGCTCCCTGCAGACTCACGGCAAATGGGCCGCCAGCAGGGGGTGTCAATCAACCCGATCGTACTCAATCAGGTTGAATTCCGGAGGTTCCTGTCCGCCTGCTCAGAGCAAGCGGACAGGTTAGGGGGCAGCGGTCTTTGTGACCGCTACTCCATAACTTGTTTTTCTGGCGAGTCTGAAGACTCGCCAGAAACACGGGCCGTCAAGCTCCGTTCAGAGCTTGATAGATAGGCCCCATTGTCTGCAGTTCAGTCAATAAAATCCCACCATGGGGAAGAGAAATAGAGTTCCCTACTTTCTTTGTCAAACTCATTTTTATGCCCTAAAACCATATAGGAATTTGTTTTTCTGTTGATAAAATTATTTTGAACCTATTTGTTAATGGACAACACAAAAGATAATAGAAACAAACATTATATTCATATGGAATTTACCAACTGTAACTTATTGTTACATTAAGAAAAAAACATCTAATAAAGAGCATTTGAAAACAATTAAATATAAACTGTGTTCTATTTTTAAATAATTGCAAAATATTGCTGATATGCAGTTATTTAAACGGACACTGAACACAAATGTTTTCTTTCATGATTCAGATAGAGCATGAAATTTTAAGCAACTTTCTAATTTACTCCTATTATCAATTTGTCTTCGTTCGCTATCTTTATTTTAAAAGCAGGAATGTAAATCTTAGCAGCAAGCCCATTTTAGGTTCAGCACCATGGATAGTGCTTGCTTATTGGAGGCTTACATCTACCCACCAATAAGCAAGCATAAACCAGGTTCTCAACTAAAAATGCATCACATTCCTGCTTTTAAAATAAAGATAGCAAGAGAACAAAAAAAATGATAATATGAGTAAATTAGAAAGTTGCTTAAAATTGCATGCTCTATCTGAATCATGAAAGAAAGAAAATGTGGGTTTAGTGTCCCTTTAAACCCATCTTATCTTAGCTACAGCTTAGGCAAACAGTTCTATTTTTGTCACTGGACACTGAATATCCTGCACATGGTTAAAGGTTGATTTCCTTATTTAAAATATTATTGGGCAAATAAGTAATGTGTGAACAGGTGCATGTCTCAGTATACATTATCATCTCTCTCCATGGCAACCTTAGCATTGTCAGGTTGTTCATCAATATATCTGAATAATAGAATTGATCTATTATCAAAATAAACAGTACATATAGACAGGTTAGTACTTGTGAGATCTTGAGAAAAACATTCTAGTTTACGCAATCATTATTTTATCAAGAACACGTGTTCCAGAAGGAACTACTGAGATAGTAGCATGCACAAAATTATTTATCTTTACGAAGATTCTATCTAATTAAATTTAGTAATGCTTGTTTTCTACACTAATGTCTACTGAAAGTTTTTCTTTGGTCACAAATTATTATTATTATTATCTAAAGATCTATATATCTATATCTAGATAGATAGGCAGATAGATAGGGGCAGAATTATCGTTGTCTGGCAGACATGATACTCTGTTCTAGTCACCTGCTTGTGCTATGCCGCCCCCTGCAGATTCGCGGCCGCTAGCAGGGGGTGTCAATCAACCCGATCGTATAGGACCAGTTAAGGAGCAGCAGTCTTAAGACCGCTGCTTCATAACTGCTGTTTCCGGCGAGCCTGACGACTCGTGCAGAAACAGGGCCTTCAGGGGCCATTCGGCCCTTGAGAAATCGGCCCCTATGGGGTAACAATGTTATTTAAAGGGACATAAAACCCATCATTTTTCTTCCATGATTCAAATAAAGTGTGTGATTGTAAACACATTTTCAATTTACTTCTGTTATAAAATGTACTTTGTTCTCTTAGTATCCCTTGTTGAAGGAGCAGCAATGCACTACTAGGAGCTAGCTGAACACATCAGGTGGTCCAATTACAAGAGGGAGATATGTGCAACCAACACTCAGCAGCTAGCTCCCAGTAATGCATTACTTCTCCTTAACCTACCTAGGTATGCTTTTCTACAAAGGATACTAAGCGAACAAAGCTAATTGGATAACATAAGTAAAGTGAAAAGCTATTTAAAATCACATGCTCTGTCTGAAAGAAACATTTGTGTTTTTATGTACTTTTAAGGACCCCTTTCACTAAAATTCTTATAGCTCTCTTTTCTTTAGTAAATGTGCTTAATAAAATAAAATATGGACAGGTGATGTTGAAGAATATTTTTATCTTACTTCCTTTGCAGTGGCCAGTTAGGGACATATTTAATCAAGTTCCTGCACATGTCAACTAATTACTGTACAGTATGCAGAAGTGTCAGGGATCTGTATTCCCACAAATAAACTCCAGCTTCTCTGGGGGGAGTGCAGACACTAGAATATTTAGGGCTGAATTACAGGAAAACTAGTCAAAAAAATACAAGTATATTGAAAAGTTATTTAACTGTGCATGATTAAACATCTTGACCCAGGTTAAAAGTGGAGTGTTATTGATAGCACAGAGTTAGAAACAAATGTAAAACATATTAAAATAAAGTATTACACTCATATATAGACTTTTTTTTTTTTGCTGAAACTGCTTTTATTATCATATATTATATCATACATCTTTGTAGTATACATTTTTCTCTCATTACAGAATTATTTCAAGCTTTAGAATCTAAAGTCTTCCTTTGTACTGCAAATCAAAACTTATCAAAACACTGATAACATAGAAAATGCACAAATAAACATATTTAAAGGGACATAATACTCATATGCTAAATCACTTGAAACTGATGCAGTATAACTGTAAAAAGCTGACAGGAAAATATCACCTGAGCATCTCTATGTAAAAAAGGAAGATATTTTACCTCACAATCTCCTCAGCTCAGCAGATTAAGTTCTTTGTAAAAAGTTATACTCAGTTGCTCCCAGCTGCAGGTAAAAAAAAAAAAATGAAGAAATGAACAGCAGCCAATCAGCATCAGCAGTGCTGAGGTCATGAATTCTTTTACTGTGATCTCATAAGATTTTACTTAACTCTCATGAGATTTCAAAGTAAGCTGAATAGGGAAATAATATGAGAGTGCACGAGGCTCATCCCCTAAGCTGTCCCAGGACAGACACACAAAAATGCTGCTTAGAAATCCTTTACAATGGGATGTGGCTACTGAGGAACTTTTGAGGTAAAATATCTTTCTTTTTTACATAGAGATGTTCAGGTGATATTTTCTAGTCAGCTTTTTACAGCTATGCTGCATCACTTTCAAGTGTTTAAACATTTGGGTATTATGGCCCTTTAAATGTAAATATTACAGTGACTAAAACCTGTGTTAATTTCTCTCACTATTAATCCATAACTAGCTGTGGTATAGATGTAGTCAGACACTACTAGAAATGCTACTAATTAATGTAGTTTCTATCTCCCCTATGCCTAGTTGGGTCTGCGTCTAGCTTCAGTGTACATAATCCAGGGCTCCCATATAGTAAGGAACTGGTCTTTAGTCGCTAGCAGATCTGCTGCCAAACTGGACATCTTATAGAAATAATCTATTTTTAGTTCTGTAAGGAAGAATCCTGGGGGTTCTGTTTTCCAATATTTGGCAAGGCACATTCTGGTCGCTGTGCAGATTAAAACTATCATCTTATTTTGGCTTGATGTATATCATATAGCTGGGAAATGCAATAAGGCATGTTCTGGGAGTAGATCTATTTCTTTTCGAAGATTTTACCTAACAAATTAGCTTTGTCTTTCCAGAAGGCTTGTATCTTACTACAGTGCCACCACATATGTAAATATGTTCCTTCCTCCCCACAATCTCTGAAAAATAGATTATTATCTCTACCTCCCATCTTGGTCAACCTGGTGGGATATAGATAGCATCTAAACGCTGACTTCATGTAGTTTTCCTGTAGTGAAGAGCTAAGAGTGAAAGAGGTACCTCGTCTTAATGTTTTGACCCACATCTGGGTTGGCAATTCTTTACCCAGGTCTTTCTTATATTTGTGCATAAATGCTGTTTTGGTGTTGGGATCCGATTTATTAAATGTAGGATACAGTTTAGCTATTGATCTCTTTGGTCTTTGCTTTGAGAGCCAAAGAGTTTCAAAAGAGGTGAAACTATGTGCAGGTGTGGTTCCTAGGGCTTCAGATACTCTGGATCTTAATTGAAAATAGTGAAACCAAGTATTTCTGTTTGTTGAATCTAATTCATTGTATTGTTGTATTGTGAGAAGCTTTCCATTGATGAGAGTATCCGCTATCCTATAGAGGCTCCTTTTTATCTATTTACCTTGTACTATTTTATTTAAGGATGAATTTATATCTATTAATGGGGCCACCAAGGAGTTAATGTTTAGTAGTGGGAAATGTTTAGTGGTTCTGTCCCACATAAACAATGTGTGCGTGATAGCTATATAGCTTTTCCCCCTCTGAGGTCTATTTGTCTTGGCCATCCACAATAGTTTGGCAATATCGTCCGTTCCCATAATGTAAGATTCACCAGATCTATTATGCCACAAAGCGGTTTGCGCCATTCTTGCGGCATTATAGTATGAGACTAAATGTGGTAGGCCCAGTCCTCCTCCAGATCTATGTCTAGTCAAAATGTGTTTGTTAATACTTGCTCTTTTGTTGTTCCAAGTAAAGGAGTGAATGTCTCTTTGTAGATTATTAAGATATGTGAGTGGTACTGAGATGGGTAATGATCTAAAAAGATAGAGTAATCTAGGTAAATTTGTCATTTAAGTTGCTACTATTCGTCCCATGAGTGAGATTTTATATTTGGACCATTTAGTCTTATATATGACATGAGGGGTTTGTAATTTTGTCTGTACAGATTATGTATGTCTGCTGTAATATTTATTTCCAGGTACTTGATGGACTTGTTTTCCCATTTAAAAGAAAAATTGATTTCTAGTATTTTTTTTAGTAATGTTTGGTATGTGGATGCCTATCGCCTCACATTTGTCTTAATTTATTTTATAGCCTGATAAGGCGCTAAATCTCTGTAGAATGGAGTATAAAGAGGGAAGTGATAATAGGGGCTCCGTTAAGGTCAATATTACATCATCTGCGAATAGAGCCATCTTTTATTGGTTGGCCTCTTTTGATATACCAGTGATGTCTATACAGTCTTGTATTTTGATCGCAAGAGGTTTAATGCAGAGGGCAAATAGCAATGGTGACAGTGGGCACCCCTGTCTTGTTCCATTGAGAATTGCAATATTCCTCAATTGATATCCTGCTAATCTTATATATGCAGCTGGGGTGGAGTATATTGATGATATTGGGTTAGGGAATTCACCTTTAATTCCCACTCTTTCTAATAGGGCATGCATATAGTTCCAGTTCACTCTATTAAATGAAAATATAGTGTATATGGATAGCTCACTTTTAAATCTTATGCATATGTTATATAGAGCAGGTGCAACCTAGAATAAATTATATACAAAACAGCAAATAGAGAGTAGATACCTCAAATAAGAGGTCTCTAAAAGTCTAGGAAAAAACTGCACAACTGCACAAAAATCAGAAATAAACTGGATGTGCCAAAAATACAAAACATGCTTTAATATACTAAAAAAGTAGTAACACATACATACTAGGGATCCCTTAGTATCACATAAATGAAACCGACCTGCCACTGTCTGCACCGATATGTGAGTGTGACATGATGCTTCACTAGTGTCTCTGACTACAGGGGTTAGTGTTTCTGTTTTACCCATTGGTGTTTATGTGTGTGTGTGTGTGTGTGTGTATGTATGTATGTGACTGTGTGTGTATTTATGCATGTATGTGTGTGTGTGTGTATGTTTGTGGAACCAGCAAATTACAGACCTTGTTACTACAGCATGGGGGGGGGGGGCGGGGGGTAAACAGTGTCACTATACAGTACCACTATATACAGTACGGGGGGCTGGACCATGTCACAGAATACTGTGGTCACTTTATAAAGTACTGGGGTGGGTAGGGTCAGGCTAGCCATCTCATCGGCAGATTACAGACTGTGTCACTGACTCACTATATACAGTACTGGTGGGTTAAACAGTTTCACTATATACTGTAATAGGGGGTCAGACCATCTCACAGACTGTGGGCACAGGGTACCTCCTTTTGCAGACAAGTAATCTGATTCACATTTTTTTCTGTGTAAAATGTAAAAAATAAAAGGATATGTATCAAATTCACTTTTTTTGGGGGGGTGGTACCCACTCACATTGTTACCAAAAAGGTGTTATCCAGGGCTTCCCTTGCTTTAACGAATCCAACTTGATGGGTGTGTATTAGGTGGGTTAGTGGTCCGTTCAGTCTATTAGTTAAAATTTTCGTAAATAATTTGATGTCCTGATTTATTAGCAAGATAGGTCTATAGTACTTGCAGTATTGTTTATTTTTCCCTGGTTTGGGGATCACCGAGATTCTTGCTAACAGTATCTCACTAGGTTTCTCACTACCCTTCATTATAGCATTGAATATTGAAACTAGCTGTGGGGCTAAAATATTTTTGAATGTTTTGTAAAATATGCCTGTATATCCATCTGGGCCTGCTACTTTGTTGGTTTTTAAATCTTTTATGACTGTTAGTACTTCTGATAGGGTTATGGGTGAGTTTAAAGTTTTTATGTCTTTGTCGGTAAGGGAAGGCAGTGCACTGTCATCTAGAAATTTGGCTAATGCTCCTTTCGTTATTTCTTTCGATTGTGTGGGAAGATTATATAGCGTTTGATAGAAATCCGCAAAGGTATTGGATATCTCTATGGGGTCGTTTGTCATTATACCTGTGAGGGTATGGATTTGGGGAACTGCAGTGGCTCTTGTTATTTCCTTTAGTTTATTTGCTAGCATCCTGTCTGGTTTGTTGGAGTGTATAAAGTAGTGTGTATGTAGAAGTATAATGGATCTTGTGGCTTTGTCTGTATGTCATCTAAGTCTTTGTTTCTTGTTTTAAGAGTTGGGTTGTTTTCTGTCGTTTATTAGTGGCCTCGCTCATTTGTAGGTGTTTGATTTCTGTCCTTAATTTTTCAAATTTCGGCTTTTGAATTTAATTCTGTTTTAAGGATTCGCTTATGAGGTTTCCTCTTACATATGCTTTAAGAGCACCCCAGAGATGCAATGGGTTATCTGTAGTCCCCTCCCCTTGTTTATTTCTATGAATTGCGTGATACTGCTTTGGAGGTTTTGTAGGGTTATTTGATCTCCTAGGAGTCTAGAGTTAAGCACCCAGGATTGGGTTCTATTATGCTTTATAATGCCATTAAGATGAGCTTCTACTATGGCGTGGTCTGACCATGGACATGGGTGTATGTGTGCCTGAGTTAATAGTGGTATTAGTGTTTGACTTAGTAAAATGTAGTCAATCCTCGAATGCGATTTGTGTACTGCAGAATAGTATGTATAGCCTCTTGTTTTTTTGTTCATGGTCCTCCAAGCATCTTTTAAATTATGGTCCAGTATAAAGTCTCCTAAAAGTTTTTGGTTATGTTCCGCTTTCTGGTGTAGTTGTGCTGTATTTTTAGATCTGTCTAATTGGTTATTAAGGATCAGATTGAAGTCCCCTCCTATTATCATTCTGTATTTTTTCCATAAAGTGAGTTGTTTACTAACTTTAGAGATGAAGGATGACTGATTCTCCTTAGGTGCATAGATGTTTAAAATGACGATGAGGGTATTATGTATACAGCCCTTAACTATAAGATAACTTCCCTCCTTATCAGTGATTGTTTCTTCTTCTTTGAAATTAAGAGACGCATGAAGCAGTATTGAGACTCCCCTGTGTTTTTTTAGAACTTATTGTATGGTATTGTAAGGGGAAGGATTTGTCCCAATATCTGGGGGAGCTAGTCTTAGTAAAGTGTATGTCCTCTAATAGTACAATATCTGCATTGAGGGATTTGTATTCAGTGTAGGCCTCTCACATTATGTAAGATTATTTTAATGGGAGCCATAAATAAAAAGTAGAGTTAAATTGAGTTGTGCCATGATTTTGGTAGTTATTAGATCTGGGATTGAAAGGTGTGTGACCTGAAAAGAGAGAGGTACCTTTCTATGAATGAGTCAGATGTGTCAGTGTACCAGTTTCCACCCCAGAGGTGGTTGTGAGTGTTGTGTTACACAGTGAGAGAGTATATTCTATAGTGATAAGTATAATTAACGAAACCATTTTTAACAATATAAACATAAATAACAGTTTTTCAACCATAACAAGTTAACTGCGACAATATAAGGTAGGCTTATTTGACAAGAAACCAAATCATGTTCATTTGTAATAAGATAGAATATGGATATGAAATAGGGTAGGTTATATTAAGAAAGTTGTGGTTGCCAGGGTTTGGAATGGTAGGGGAGGGGGAGGAAGTAGGCAGGGGTGAGGTAAGAGTAGGAGCTTTTCCACACATGTGAAAGAATGAGCATGCTAATAAAGTAGTTTCAATACATTAGCAATTTTGCATGCATACATTTTTTTTTTATATTTATTTATTTTATACCAACAATATGACATGAACAGTATGAGACAAAAACAAGAAACGAAGAAAATAACATAAATAAAGAGGAGAAGGTGGCAATACACATGTTGATGCCTAAAAAAAGGTACCATATACATGCAGTTACGTTCCAATATAAATCAGCATTGCATAGTTATAAATTAAATGCTAAAACTAAAATTGCATCGTTTAAGGGTTTCTTGGCACACTGTTGGTGATTTTCAACATGTAACATAATAACTTAAATACCACGGAATTCGGTAACCTGCCTTACAGGGGAATATAAATTTAGGGGATATTACCTCTCAACGCTCCTAAGGGAAATTAAAATTACAAGACAGTGTTAAAAAAATAAAATATAGAAATATATATAGTTCCCCCCCCCCTTCCATCCTTCCCGCTCTCTTTTTTACTTTTCTCTTCACGGTGTCCCCCTTCTCTCTCACCCTTCTAGATTACCAGATACCCAGCAAGACTAATTTGGTGTTTCTAAAAGGAAAAATCAAGTGGTCGATTTCTCTGGGTGGGAATATTTTGATAAACGTAGACCATTTTTTTAAGAAAAGAAGTATTTCCCTATCAGAGTTTAAATCTGTAACTAGTTGCTCAATTATACATTGTTTTTTAATGTATTTCTTAGCTTCAGTTATTGACGGTGGAAATCTATTCTTCCAATTCTTAAAAATTAGACTTCTGGAAGCAAGAAAAACCAAGTTTACTATCTTAGATTTGTTTAAAGGCAAGTTCTTGACTGTTAAAAATATTATGTTTTTTAGAGTGAATCTAATGGTAGTTACCTTGAGCACATTAAGTAACCAGAATTCTATTTTACACCAAAACTGCTGTATCTTGGGACATGTCCAGATCATATGTATTAAATTTGCCGCTGGTAATTTACACTTTGGGCATTTATTAAAGCTATTATTGTGCCATCTAAATCCTTTATTTGGAGTATAATACGTTTGATAAATTAATTTTATATGAGACTCTCTCCAGGTCTCAGACATTGTGGCACGGAAAAGAAGAGAAAACGAACGCGCTACATGAAGATTCTGATCGATATTGTCAGAGATAAGATTTGTCCATTTTTGGGCTATGCTTCCTAAATTGGATCCTCCCTTGTGCGAGACCAGGTGTAAATACCAAGTGGAAATAGAATGATGACCTGCTTTGGCCAAAACTGGCCAATTTTCAAGTATACCCCATGACCATTTCCAGGAGAATTTATTAATTAAATGCTGAACATAATGTCTCGCTTGCAGATATGCAAAGAAATCGTGATTATTTAGATCAAATTCTTGCTTCAGTTCTTCAAAAGATTTAATATTTTCTGCCATTGGATTGATAAATTGTGAGGCATAATAAAGACCTTTCCCATGCCAGTTCTTCAATAGCAGGGATTGTGAGCCATCTTGATAATCTGGGTTGCTTAGGAACGTTTGGAATCTCGGGATACTTGTGTTTAAGTCTACACGCAATCCAATCTTTCTCCAGGCCTGGATTATCCCATAAATTGATTTAATAAACACTAGACTTTAATAAACACTAGACTTTAAAGAAAATTAAATCAACAATCGTCTTGAACATAAGGGTGATAAATGAACAGAATGTTCAAGCACTAATCTGAGTATTGAGCATACTCAGTAGTAACATTTTAAATGAATGAATACTTAAGTCATTTAATTGATTTCTCTTCTTCTTGTGCTTGTTCACTAGTGTCCATTCCCGTTGAAATGCTTTTCTCTGCAGTTTAGGGGGGAGTGACAGTTCTCGCTGGTCCGGAATCCTAGTGTTTTGCAGGAATAAGTGACATTTTGATAATTAAATACCAATCTGATAGGAAAGTTCTATCTATATTTGATCTGGGAATTGTTGAGAACTGTTTATGACCTATTTATTTCAAATGCTTTCACCTTTTTAGCAATTACCGAAACCTGGCTATCTTCTTCCGACACCATTTCCACTGCTGCTCTCAGACATGGTGGTCTTCACTTTAGCCATACCCCTAGGCCAGGTGAGAAATGGGGCGGCGGTGTTGGTATCCTGCTCTCCCCCTCCTGCACTTATCAGTATCTACCTCCAATCCCATTTCTCTCCTTCTCCTCCTTTGAAGTCCACTGTATTCGCCTGTTCTCCCCCCTCTCCCTCAAAGTGGCAGTCATCTATCACCCTCCTGGTCCTACCTCCCAATTCTTTGACAACTTTGCCACCTGACTCCTTCACTTTCTCTCTACAAATATACCAACCTTAATTCTTGGGGACTTCAACATTCCCATTGACAACCCATCTGCCCCTGTTGCCTCTAAACTTCTTTCACTCACATCCTCCTTCGGTCTCTCACAATCCACCCTATTCCCTACCCACCGTGATGGACACTCCATCGACCTGGTATTTTCTTACCTCTGTTCTATATCTGACCTCACCTGTCGCCCTTTTCCCATTTCAGACCATCACCTGGTCACCTATAATATTAATGCAACAGCTAAACCCACTTCTCCATCCCGCCTCCGTACCTGTAGAAATCTACATGCTGTGGATCGGCTCCAATTTTCAAAAATCATTCAAGATCTCCTCCCTCACACTTCCACTATAACCTGCCCTGATCTTGCAACAGCCCACTATAACAAAACTCTCTCCTCGGCACTAGACACACTTGTGCGGTGATGGTAGGTGGCGCAAATCAATGCTGATTCCCTGTGGTGAAGCGTTAATATCTCAATGTTTATTGTTAGTTACGTGAATTCCGTGGTGAATTCTATTAGCTATGTTTGAATTAAGATAGTGTCGATTCCTATTAATATTATAGATTTCTATTAATAATATACTCCTTATATAAATATAAATAAAATTAAAAATGCCTTAAGTTGGTAAATAAAAAACAATTTATTTTTACAAATGTTTAAAATGTATACACTTTATGTGCTATTGACACCGGTGTCTACGGTTACTATAAAAGATACTAAAATTGGACAAGCTAAAAATAAAACAAAATACAATTTCAAGTTAAAATGATATAATTTCAAGTTTACAATGATACTTTTACGTTGAGTATTTTTGTTACACTTTGCTAATTTCCACAGTGTGGCCTAATTTCAACGGTATGTTACAATATTATTGACATTCATATGCTTTAGCAGTGGACTGTTATTAGTCACAGTCTTTTGACGAAATGACCTTACAGTATTGGCCAGGTATATGTGATAGTACACTATATTCTAGTAGTGCTGGTTGTGCTGTTTTAACAGTGCTCTAAAGTACCTTGAAATGTATCCGTCTGTTGTTGCTGTATCCGTTGGGGAATGTTGCGGTTAAATATATGCCGCTACTTGGTTCCCTTCAGTGTGTCTGTTTAATGACACGTTTTAAGTATACTGCGGTTAAATAAATGCCGCTGCTTGAAATGACTGGGTTCGATGGGTGAGTGGAGATGTTAAATCTCTCAGGCGGTTAAATATATGCCGCTGCGGTGACTTTGTTGCAGTATAAGCTCTACCTGCAGTAAAAAAGTGTGGATGTTGTTATACCCACTGACGTGAGTGTTTCTGGGGTTTTTCGTGACCGCTTGAAGTGTTATCGGTCAGTGACCGATCAGGTTCTTCAAGGGTGATGGTTCCTGATATTTTGTCCGTCGGGTGTGAGATCTTTATCACTTCAGTTGTTGAGACTTCTGCTTCCGTTTATCGTCGGTCAGTGACCGATCTGCCTGTTGTGCTTGGATGTTTAGATGGAAGCGCTCTTCTTGTGTCCTGTGGTCTTGCAAATCTGTGTGAGGTTGCTCGGGTATCAACGCGTTTCGGCTTCAAAGCCTTTCTCAAGATACCAGATAGGTGGATTGGCCTGCTATTTATACCTGTTTCGGTTAACTGTTAAACTGCCAGTATGGTGTCATTCCAGTTTTCACTTTGGGTTAGTTCGTGATTTCGTGGATGTTAGCATTCAACATGACTTATTTTTCTTACGTGCTTTCTGATATTTTTACTTTCTGATGTTCTTGTTTTACATATTTATTGTTTTACATATTTAAGCTTTATCGATTGTAAATAATCATTTCTTATTTTGCATATTATTGCAACAAGGCTATAAGGAGTATGTATTAATCATATAGCAAAATTTAACAAAATTTAATAATATAACAAAATTTAATTTTGGGTATTTTTCTTAAATTTATATTAGTCGTATGTGAATGTTCATTTATTATTGTTTTTTGTTGTGCATATTTTGGAGTGTGTTGTTACGTTACCCTGATATTGCGCTAATTCGCATTTAGGTTTTAGAACCATAATTGGCTAGACCAGATTGTAGGTGAAATCAATATGCAATTTATAATATCGATATTGCTTGGAAATTGATCGGGGTTTACTTTATTTTCTACTGTAGGTTTTATATACCCTATTTTTGTAGGTTGGAGTTGCCATACATATAAATTTGAATACATATAAATTTGAATTTCCAGGTTTGTTACTTTTTATACATCGTTGACGGACTTAAACATGTGTGTATTTCTAAAAACGTACTCTAAATTTGGGTGGGTACAACATTAACTCCTGATATAGAGTATAACGGTGTACTGCTACTTCTTTGACTTTGCGTCTTGGTTATTAAGGAGTGTCTTACAAGTCATTATGTGTGTCTAATAGATTATAATATTGATTTTAAGTGATATCAATGTGGTTGTTAGTGTGATGAAAGTCTATATACAATTTGGTTTGGAGTATACTACAGGATGGAGTTTAGGTCCATTTCACTGTTTAGACCTTTTGGGTATAGAGTTCCCATTTCAAATATTAGTCTGGCTTCTTGGTGTAGAAGTTTTTTCCCTAGATTGCCTCCTCTGCTGTCAGGTTTAATCTTTCTAATGCCCCAAAATAGCATTTCATTTGGATTTCCTTTATGACATGTTTTAAAGTGTGCGTATAATTTTGTATTGTCTCTTTCTTTTTCAATACTTAGGATGTGCTCTCTCATCCTGTCCTTCAACTTTCTGCTAGTTTGGCCTAAGTATTGAAGTTTGCAAGTGCATTCTATTAGATATATGATATTGGTATCCGTGCATCTGATAATGTCATTAATTTTTACTTCTTTATTTGTCACAGTTGATCTGACTGATTTAGATTTGATACTGTGTTTACAAGATTTACACTCGTGGCATGGGAAAAAAACAGATATGCTTTCATTGTTAAGGTTTCGTTGGGCGGTGTGGTTTTTTTGTTGTTTGTACTCGCTAGGTGCTAGGATATTTTTCAGATTTGTAGCCTTTCGAAATATAATATCTGGATGTTGTTTTAGTCGTTTCCCCAGGATAGGGTCACTTTTTGCAAGATGCCAGTGTTGCTTAATGATTTTTTCTATTTGTTTGTGTTGGCTGGAATATGCAGTGATGAATGGAATGTGATAGGGGTCTCTATCTTCCTGTTTTTTCATGTTAATCTTTTCCTCCAGAAGGACCTTTCTATCTATTGCTCTGACTTGTTTTTTTGTGTCTACTAGAGTCTTGGGGTGATATCCCTTTTCGGCAAATCTTTTGTCTAAAATTTCAGCTTGTGTGTCATAGTCAGTTACTTTGGTACAGTTCCTTCTTATTCTCGAATACTGTCCTTTAGGTATATTATTTTTCCATTTTGTGTGGTGGCAACTTTTATAGTCAATAGACTATAAAAGTTGCCACCACACAAAATGGAAAAATAATATACCTAAAGGACAGTATTCGAGAATAAGAAGGAACTGTACCAAAGTAACTGACTATGACACACAAGCTGAAATTTTAGACAAAAGATTTGCCGAAAAGGGATATCACCCCAAGACTCTAGTAGACACAAAAAAACAAGTCAGAGCAATAGATAGAAAGGTCCTTCTGGAGGAAAAGATTAACATGAAAAAACAGGAAGATAGAGACCCCTATCACATTCCATTCATCACTGCATATTCCAGCCAACACAAACAAATAGAAAAAATCATTAAGCAACACTGGCATCTTGCAAAAAGTGACCCTATCCTGGGGAAACGACTAAAACAACATCCAGATATTATATTTCGAAAGGCTACAAATCTGAAAAATATCCTAGCACCTAGCGAGTACAAACAACAAAAAAACCACACCGCCCAACGAAACCTTAACAATGAAAGCATATCTGGTTTTTTCCCATGCCACGAGTGTAAATCTTGTAAACACAGTATCAAATCTAAATCAGTCAGATCAACTGTGACAAATAAAGAAGTAAAAATTAATGACATTATCAGATGCACGGATACCAATATCATATATCTAATAGAATGCACTTGCAAACTTCAATACTTAGGCCAAACTAGCAGAAAGTTGAAGGACAGGATGAGAGAGCACATCCTAAGTATTGAAAAAGAAAGAGACAATACAAAATTATACGCACACTTTAAAACATGTCATAAAGGAAATCCAAATGAAATGCTATTTTGGGGCATTAGAAAGATTAAACCTGACAGCAGAGGAGGCAATCTAGGGAAAAAACTTCTACACCAAGAAGCCAGACTAATATTTGAAATGGGAACTCTATACCCAAAAGGTCTAAACAGTGAAATGGACCTAAACTCCATCCTGTAGTATACTCCAAACCAAATTGTATATAGACTTTCATCACACTAACAACCACATTGATATCACTTAAAATCAATATTATAATCTATTAGACACACATAATGACTTGTAAGACACTCCTTAATAACCAAGACGCAAAGTCAAAGAAGTAGCAGTACACCGTTATACTCTATATCAGGAGTTAATGTTGTACCCACCCAAATTTAGAGTACGTTTTTAGAAATACACACATGTTTAAGTCCGTCAACGATGTATAAAAAGTAACAAACCTGGAAATTCAAATTTATATGTATTCAAATTTATATGTATGGCAACTCCAACCTACAAAAATAGGGTATATAAAACCTACAGTAGAAAATAAAGTAAACCCCGATCAATTTCCAAGCAATATCGATATTATAAATTGCATATTGATTTCACCTACAATCTGGTCTAGCCAATTATGGTTCTAAAACCTAAATGCGAATTAGCGCAATATCAGGGTAACGTAACAACACACTCCAAAATATGCACAACAAAAAACAATAATAAATGAACATTCACATACGACTAATATAAATTTAAGAAAAATACCCAAAATTAAATTTTGTTATATTATTAAATTTTGTTAAATTTTGCTATATGATTAATACATACTCCTTATAGCCTTGTTGCAATAATATGCAAAATAAGAAATGATTATTTACAATCGATAAAGCTTAAATATGTAAAACAATAAATATGTAAAACAAGAACATCAGAAAGTAAAAATATCAGAAAGCACGTAAGAAAAATAAGTCATGTTGAATGCTAACATCCACGAAATCACGAACTAACCCAAAGTGAAAACTGGAATGACACCATACTGGCAGTTTAACAGTTAACCGAAACAGGTATAAATAGCAGGCCAATCCACCTATCTGGTATCTTGAGAAAGGCTTTGAAGCCGAAACGCGTTGATACCCGAGCAACCTCACACAGATTTGCAAGACCACAGGACACAAGAAGAGCGCTTCCATCTAAACATCCAAGCACAACAGGCAGATCGGTCACTGACCGACGATAAACGGAAGCAGAAGTCTCAACAACTGAAGTGATAAAGATCTCACACCCGACGGACAAAATATCAGGAACCATCACCCTTGAAGAACCTGATCGGTCACTGACCGACAACACTTCAAGCGGTCACGAAAAACCCCAGAAACACTCACGTCAGTGGGTATAACAACATCCACACTTTTTTACTGCAGGTAGAGCTTATACTGCAACAAAGTCACCGCAGCGGCATATATTTAACCGCCTGAGAGATTTAACATCTCCACTCACCCATCGAACCCAGTCATTTCAAGCAGCGGCATTTATTTAACCGCAGTATACTTAAAACGTGTCATTAAACAGACACACTGAAGGGAACCAAGTAGCGGCATATATTTAACCGCAACATTCCCCAACGGATACAGCAACAACAGACGGATACATTTCAAGGTACTTTAGAGCACTGTTAAAACAGCACAACCAGCACTACTAGAATATAGTGTACTATCACATATACCTGGCCAATACTGTAAGGTCATTTCGTCAAAAGACTGTGACTAATAACAGTCCACTGCTAAAGCATATGAATGTCAATAATATTGTAACATACCGTTGAAATTAGGCCACACTGTGGAAATTAGCAAAGTGTAACAAAAATACTCAACGTAAAAGTATCATTGTAAACTTGAAATTATATCATTTTAACTTGAAATTGTATTTTGTTTTATTTTTAGCTTGTCCAATTTTAGTATCTTTTATAGTAACCGTAGACACCGGTGTCAATAGCACATAAAGTGTATACATTTTAAACATTTGTAAAAATAAATTGTTTTTTATTTACCAACTTAAGGCATTTTTAATTTTATTTATATTTATATAAGGAGTATATTATTAATAGAAATCTATAATATTAATAGGAATCGACACTATCTTAATTCAAACATAGCTAATAGAATTCACCACGGAATTCACGTAACTAACAATAAACATTGAGATATTAACGCTTCACCACAGGGAATCAGCATTGATTTGCGCCACCTACCATCACCGCAGCTAATTTGTATAAAACATTGGGATAAAGTTTTATAAGGTGTGCACTATTCCCGCCTTAGTATCAGTCCAACCACTATCAAAAACGCACTAGACACACTTGCCCCTCCCCAACTGCGCAAACATCACACCGTCAGTTTCAGCCCTGGCACTCTCAGCAAACAAGCTATTTGCAAAAATACTCCCATACTGCTAAGCGTGTCTGGAGGAAAACTCACTCTGAACCTGATTTCATACACTATAAGTTTATTCTTCGCTCATACACTTCTCCCCTTCACTTATCCAAGCAAACCTACTTCTCTTCTCTCATTTCTACTCTTTCCTCAAACCCTAAACGACTCTTCTCCACCTTTAACTCTCTCCTCTACCCACCTGCTCCATCCCCCCATCTGTCTTTAGTGCTCAAGACCTGGCAGACTACTTTTTAAACAAAACATGTACTATCCAAAGCAACATCCCAACACTAACCTGCAATATTCCAACAACAGGCCCAGTTACTCCCTCTGCCACCCTCTGCATCTTCCATCCAGTCACTGAGAATGAAGTTTCTTCCTTACTATCTTCCTTATGCCTCACTACCTGCCCGCTCGACCCTATCCCTTCCCATCTAATACCCCCCTTATCTTCTACCCTCACTCCTGCTCCTACCCACATCTTCAACCTATCTCTCTCTACCGGCTCATTCCCATCTTCTTTCAAACACGCAAAAGTCACTCCCATACTCAAAAAACCCTCCCTCGACCCTAATTCTCCTGAAATCTACCGCCCCATATCACTGCTTCCACTAACATCAAAACTCCTTTAAAAACTAGTTTACAATCGCCTAACCCACTTCCTGTCTGCCAACTCCTTGCTTGACCCCCTGCAATCCGGATTCAGCCCCAAACACTCAACTGAGACTGCCCTTACCAAGGTTACGAACAATCTTCTCTCTGCTAAAAATATTGACCACTACTCTATACTCATCTTACTTGAACTCTCAGCTGCCTTCGCCACAGTTGACCACCCCCTCCTCCTACAGACCCTTATCTCTTTTGGCCTCTGTGACACTGCTCTTTCCTGGATTCACTCCTATCTTTCTCACAGATCTTTTTTGGTGTCATTTGCCAGTGACTCCTCCTCTCAAATGCCTCTGTCTGTTGGAGTACCTTAAGGATCTGTTCTGTGTCCGCTACTCTTCTCCATTTATACTTCTTCACTGGGTAAACGTATCAAAAGTTATGGCTTCAAATATCACCTCTTTGCTGATGACACCCAGATCTACCTCTCCACCTCTGCTCTCTCTCCCTCTTCCCTCTCTCATGTCAGTAACTGCTTATCTGTTATTTCTTCCTGGATGGCCTCTCACCACCTAAAGATTAACATGTCCAAGACTGAGCTCCTTCTTATCCCCCCCTCAAGCTCTACGCCGACTTCTGACTTCTCTATCCCTGTTGACGGCATCAACATTTTCCCATCACCCCAAGTCCTCTGCCTCGGAGTTACACTTGACTAAAATCTATCCTTTGACCCCATATCCAATTGCTTTCTACATCCTGCCGCACCCATCTACGCAATATTTCCAAGATTCAACCTTTTCTGTGCGCTAACACCACAAAGCAAATAATCCACTCCCTTGTTATTTCCTGACTTGACTACTGCAATAACCTACATACTGGCCTTCCTCTTTCCCACCTCTCCCCTCTTAAATCCATCCTAAATGCCTCTGCCAGGCTGATACACCTTTCCTGTTGCTCTGGATCTGCTGCACCTCTCTGCGAGTCCCTTCATTGGCTCCCCATTCACAGCAGAATTTAATTCAAAATTCTCACCCTTGCATGCAAAGCGCTCACCAACACTGCTCCCCTCTACCTATCCTCTCTAATCAACAAGTATACTCCAGCCCACCCACTAAGATCTAACAATGACCTGCTCCTTGCATCTGCGACTATCACCTCTTCTCATGCTAGACTGCAGGACTTCTATCATGCAGCACCTACCCTCTGGAACACTCTCCCTCATGCTGTCAGGCTTTGCCCTAATCCTTCTTCCTTTAAATGCTTTCTGAAGACTTTTTTGTTCAGAGAAGTCTACCACCTCAACTCAATATTTAATATTACCTAACAACATTTCCCTCATTCAATCTTGCAGTCCTCACCTGTTTCTCAACCTCCTACCCTTCTAGATTGTAAGTTCCCACGGGAATAGGGCCCTCGATTCCTCCTGTATGTGTTTGTAAATTTTGTCCTGTCTCTTACAAGTTTTATATTATTGTTTTATTTAAATGAACTGTATCCATGGATAGCGCTGCAGAATATTATGGCGCTTCATAAATAAAGTATAATAATAATAACTGGGAGAATGGGTTTCAATTCTCTGCATCTGCGGAGGGTGACCGGAGCGAGGTCTGTATAGACTTGTATTGGCTGTCCTTTGAATGACAATGTAGAGGAGAGTCTTGCTGCTTTAATTAGCTGGTCTTTAATGTGGAAGTAGTGAAGTTTCACTATTACATCTCTAGCAAGTAAGGGTTGTGGTGGTCTTGAGAGAGCTATATGTGCTCTATTCATTAGAAACATGGTGCTATCAACATCGGGAAGGAGTTAATGGAATAATTTCTGTAGTGTTTCAAGGAGGTTGGTGTAGCTTTCTGCAAGATTTCGTATGCGAATGTTGGCTCTTCTAGACCTATTTTAAAGGTCCTTGATCTGGTCCTCCAATCTCTGTATTTGGGCTTCTTGGTCATGTATGGTGTTGTATATGTTAGGTATTTCTTCTACAACATTGTCTAGTTTCTCTTCCAGCTCTGTGGTACGTCCTCCAATTTTGATTATGTCTTGTTTGAGTTCTTTTAATGCTGATTTAAGCTCTTCTTGAAATAAAGCCTTTATTTGAACAAGTAGCTCTTTATTTGGTGTAGTTAGTTGTGGAGCATTTGTATGTTCTTCTGAGGCCTGGGGTGAGCTATTCACTGTGGGAGTCAAGGAGGTCTCAATTGTTTTCTGTCTTGATTGAGAATGTGATAGGCAGTCCTTAACTGTTTGTGACTTGTTCTTCATTGTTAAATAAGTGAGAAACTGCTTATGTCACTTAAGTGGACCCCTTCTGACACAGCTTTACTTCATGTGGTTAGCTCGCTCGCCCAGGCCTTGGTTTCTGTTCTTGATACGTAGTCTAATTGCTGCAGCTCATCTGCTCAGCAGATCATACCATAGTGTATTCTGTTACTGTGTGCTGAATTCCTCTGGAAGCTGTAGCTGTGCTTTGTTCCGGATATTTCCTATTTATTTTGGTTTATATTCAACTGCTAAGAGTTAGATGTCCCTTTAGATTTCCCCCAAGTGTCTCCTTCTCAGTATCACTCTTAGCTCTACTGATAGGGTTGAGGTAGTTGTTTTTATAATAAAGGGACAAATTTGGGGGGTCTTTGCTTCGTTATGTCGAGTGTCTCTTTGTCCACTAGAAGTACTAGCTGGGGCTTCTGTTTTTATGTGCTGTATGTGATACAGAAAATTAAAAATGGCAGTTTCCCGCATCTTGCTCTTATCAGTCTTTGGGGTCTGAGATTCAGCTGGGAATCTATTAATGTCACTGTACAATTAGCTGATTTGTTCAGGAGTTAAGGTATTCCCTCGATGTATATAGGACCGTTTTGTAATTAGTCGCGTCACAGATTTTAAACCTAAACCTCAGTCTATACCTCTTTTCAGGTTGGTTTGGCCTCCAGTCGCAATTCACAGTTAGCAAGGGCGATCCTCTGTTAGTTGTGCTGCCCGGACCCCTTACTGTGGTTTTTTACCTCAGCCGTGGACTTTCCTACCACTATCCCGGTATTGTTCAGGTAGAGGTCGGTGATGATCACTCCTCCGCTATGTATTTGCGGTACTCGTGGTCTGAAGGGTCTTGCTACCGAGTATAGATGTTATCAAGCCTTTTTTGGTGCTTTTTAGCTATGTAAAATACTTTTTTTAAACACTTTTCCAGTGGAGCGCCAAAATCATGCTACTGCTCTGAAGCACAGTTGGCTCCGCCATTTATAGACATTTTTAATTTAAAATATGTTTATTATTGAAGTAAATGTTTAAAAGGGGTTAAAAGCGATATGGTATATGTTAAGGTGTTTGACTGGAAAGGGCTCCAAAGTGTATATAAGTCTAAATATTTGTATATGTGTATAAATGTATAAATAAGTTTATATTTGTGAATACATATTTATTTATGTGTTTATATGTGTAAATATGTATGTGCACTCATACATACATAAATACATATATTTACACACATATAAACATATATAAATATATATATATATATATATATATATATATATATATATATAGTCCATATGTAGAAAGTAACAGCACCACTGCATCAAATTTTCTTAAAGGTGAATTATTTCTTTATTGGAGATATCACAACAATAAAACAGCGACGTTTCGGACCTACATGGTCCTTAATCATGCATAGTTAAAACACAGTAAAACACACATTTAAAAAAGGGTGGTATGACCAATCAGATTTCAGCTCACATTTTTAATTGAATTAACCCATGCCTATCCAGGCCAGATAATATACATATTACTTTTTCTATTAGTGGCCTCTAGTGGTACCATATTAAATAACACCCTATCAAAATTTATAAAAACAAATACAGATCGTAGTCCCTATTCAGACCATAAGGGTACAATGTATTTAGTTTCTTGATCCACCAAACTTCTTTTTGTTTTAGTTTAAGTTCTCTGTTACCCCCTCTTCTGTGTGTGGGGATATGGTCGATTACTTGGAAGCGCAGCTGACTAACAGTGTGTCCCATTTGGGTGAAATGTGCAGATACTGGCAGAGACATATCTTTGGATTTAATTGATGCCTTATGCTGACTAAACCTATCCCTGGCGGCTTGGGTGGTCTCTCCGATATAACAGAGGCCACATGGACATTTGAGTAGATAGATTACAGGACAGACTAGCCGAAGGGTCATCCTCTGGGGAAAGTTTTTTAGATTCCGGCTCAGAAGGAGACACCGGAGGGGAGGGCGGAAGCACCGCCGATCCCAAAGAACAACGGATGTATACGCGGAGCTCCTGGAACCGAAACCGGCAGATGCCGAGACGTCAACAAGGAGGGAGATTCCGACGGGGTATGCGGAAATGAAGGTAAATGCACAGCCTGACCATATTTCCCCCATACAGGACAAGGAGAGTCTAGTAATTAATATCTCGACATACGAGCTAACCGAGACGGAACACAGCTTGCTAATGAAAGGACTTTCCTTCTGCCCTACTAAGGACTGTGACGAATTTGAAGTTGATAAAGATTTGTATAAATTTTTCAGAATGCTCAGGTTGAAGGCTATGTATGGTAGCAATAATATAAATACAAATAATGTGTACACTGAAAGCCAAATAAATGAAGGTGTTATGCAAACAAATCCCCTTGATCTGAAATGCCTTAATTTATATAAAAAGTCTTCATTCATACCTCCTACCAGTAATTCTGGTGTGGAAACTTTTATTAGGTTTGTACAACAGGATATCAATAACTTAATGAAAAAATTTAACTTAAATCCAGAGATGAAAAATTATAATCTTACAAAAGATGAATATGAAGCTATGTTGTCCCTAAAAAACAATAAAGATATTACAATAAAAAATGCCGATAAGGGCGGAGCTGTTGTAATATTAGACACTAAGTACTATATTCAAGAAATTTTACACCAACTCTCTGATGGAGGGATATATGAAGTACTAGACCACAATCCTCTTGTTGAAATACAAAAAGAATTAAAAACAATTCTGGATAGGGCAGTTCAATGTAATACTATAACTAAACAGGTATCTGATTTTTTATATAAGAAACATCCTATAACACCAGTTTTTTATACTTTGCCCAAGGTTCACAAAAATATGTCATCCCCACCAGGGCGGCCCATTGTGGCATGCACAGAGTCAATTTTTTCAAATGTGTCAATTTTTCTGGATAGAATTCTTTTTCCAATGGTTAAAGAACAGAAGTCCTTTCTAAAAGACAACAAAGATTTCTTGATAAAACTAGAAAAAGTAAAAATGGAAGAAAGTTGGTTTATCTTCTCTCTAGATGTGGTTAATCTGTATACCTCTATCCCTCATGAGGCAGGCCTTGACACTGTGAGAAGTTTTTTGAATAATTGTAAATTGTATGACCTAACACAGATAGATCTTATTGATGATTTGTTAAGACTGGTTTTATACTGCAACTATTTTTTGTTTCAGGACACCTATTATATGCAGAAGAGGGGTACGGCCATGGGCTCCAATGTAGCCCCCTCATATGCCAATCTGTTCATGGGTGGCTTTGAAAATAAATTTGTTTACATTAATAAGTCATTCAATTCTTGTTGTAAGCTATGGCTAAGGTATATAGACGATATTTTTGGCATATGGGGGGGCTCATTGGAGTCTCTGACACAGTTTGTGGATGAAATTAATGCCTCAATGACAAACATCAAGTTTACACTTACATATTCATCTCATGAGATTAATTTTTTGGACACTACTGTTTATATACAAGGTGATAAATTGAACACTGATCTCTTTACTAAACCTACAGACAGAAACACTCTTTTGAGGTATGAAAGTTTCCATCCGGAGACAGTGTTCAATTCTATCCCAAGAAGCCAGTTACTACGCACTAAAAGGATAGTGAGTGATCAGGACAGATTGCCCTCTAGGCTACAATCTATGGGTAAGAAGTTTATTGAAAGAGGTTATCCTCAGGAGATTATAAATAAAAGTATCATGGATCTTGATAAAAGTAAAGCCAAATCTAAAACCAAAAATGATGTAAATAGATTGGTGCTCACTATGGAATATAGTCAGCGAAGCCATCATATTTTTAAAGCAGTAAGAAAACACTGGCATTTATTAACTAAATTCAATCCTGAGGTTGAATCTTTCAAATTACCACCAATGCCATCCTATAGACGGGTGAGAAATCTAAGGGATAATCTAGTCAGAGCAGATGTGGGGACAACTAAACAATCTGAAATTAACTATTTGACTACTCCCAATAAAGGATGTTACCCTTGTCTGCACTGTGCACAATGTAATTCAGTTATTAGAGGTAAATATTTGGCCCAAAATGACAAACGTAAACAGTACACCATCAATGGTCTATACACTTGTCAAACCAATTATGTAATCTATCTACTCAAATGTCCATGTGGCCTCTGTTATATCGGAGAGACCACCCAAGCCGCCAGGGATAGGTTTAGTCAGCATAAGGCATCAATTAAATCCAAAGATATGTCTCTGCCAGTATCTGCACATTTCACCCAAATGGGACACACTGTTAGTCAGCTGCGCTTCCAAGTAATCGACCATATCCCCACACACAGAAGAGGGGGTAACAGAGAACTTAAACTAAAACAAAAAGAAGTTTGGTGGATCAAGAAACTAAATACATTGTACCCTTATGGTCTGAATAGGGACTACGATCTGTATTTGTTTTTATAAATTTTGATAGGGTGTTATTTAATATGGTACCACTAGAGGCCACTAATAGAAAAAGTAATATGTATATTATCTGGCCTGGATAGGCATGGGTTAATTCAATTAAAAATGTGAGCTGAAATCTGATTGGTCATACCACCCTTTTTTAAATGTGTGTTTTACTGTGTTTTAACTATGCATGATTAAGGACCATGTAGGTCCGAAACGTCGCTGTTTTATTGTTGTGATATCTCCAATAAAGAAATAATTCACCTTTAAGAAAATTTGATGCAGTGGTGCTGTTACTTTCTACATATGGACTGTACCTGTTTGGGTTTTTGCTGATAACCCATTGTAACGAGCACACAGCCAGGTTAAAGCAATTCAATAAGTGCTGGACTCTATCTGTTTATTTTGTATATATATATATATATATACACACACACACACTTTTGAACCCTCCTTTCCCTGTCAAGTACCTTGAAATATGTAATATCATTTTTAAACAAAATAATAATATTAGACTTCTATCTGGTGTGTCTAAGAAATGTCTATTAGTTATTGCTCTCGCACTAACCCATAACTGTGCTAGATCAATTATGTTAAAGCCAAAATTGTGCTAAGTATACCTTACATTCCATTGTTCTTCACATAAAAGGAAAGTTCTTTTTATTTTTAAATGGAGATATATATATATATATATATATATATATATATATATATATATATATATATATATATATATATATATATACTGTATATATATTGTAGTGGTTCACACCTTTTTCCACTCATAAGGTCATAAAGCACAGTTTTATTGAAATATAATTTCCAAGCACTGACCTTTAATATTTTAACAGTGAAACAGGTCTCATTTCTTATAAAGAAAGTTTCTGAGTACAATATAAATTTATAATAATAAGAAATGGAATTGAGAAAGAATATTGTTTTAAAATAAATTTTTATTATGCAGAAACATTAGTTTATAGAAGTAATAAAAAATTAAATTCATTTAAAATCCACTACACATACACAGAGTTAAATTGACTGTATTAATTAAGCTTGCTTATAATAATAATTGTTTACATACCACTCAAAATAATACACCTCTTTGTAAACAATAAGCAGGTTGTTCTAGAGCATCTTAAAGGGACACTAAACCCAAATTATTTCTTTCATGATTCAGATAGAACATGTCATTTTTAGCAACTTTCTAATTCACTCCTATTATCAATTTTTTTTGTTCTCTTGCTATCTTTATTTAAAAAGCAGGAATATGATGCATAGGAGGCGGGCCATATTTGGTTGAGAACCTAGGTTATGCTTGCTTATTGGTGCGTAAATGTAAGCCTCCAATAAGCAAGCACTATCCATGGTGCTAAACCTAAAATAGGCTGGCTGCTAAGTTTTACATTCCTGCTTTTAAAAAAAAAAGATAGCAAGAGAACAAAAAAATTGATAATAGGCTTAAATTAGAAAGTTGATTAAAATTTAATGCTCTATCTGAATCATGAAAGAAAAAAATTGGGTTCAGTGTCCCTTTAAGATGCTTTAGAACAACCTGCTAGAATAACCTGCCTACTGTTTACAGA
This sequence comes from Bombina bombina, assembly GCF_027579735.1. Classification (NCBI taxonomy): domain Eukaryota; kingdom Metazoa; phylum Chordata; class Amphibia; order Anura; family Bombinatoridae; genus Bombina; species Bombina bombina. Next base: position 143,672,549 of record NC_069508.1, read on the forward strand.
GAGGTGTATTTACGGGGCGCAATCCGATATACGGAGCAGGTTTCGGCGCAAGCATGGGAACCTGCGCCGCCCGTAATTTCACCTTGCACATCGGGGTATTACATATACCCCGCCGGCAGTTCCTAAAGTGCCGTAAGTCTGATAAACTAGCGATGTCCAGAAATGAGCGTAGCTACAAATTTCTGGAGTCGTTAGTGACTTACGGGACTTTAGAAACTGCCGGCGCCTAAGAAAAGTAAAGGAAATATCAAATTTCCCGTAAAAGTCTGACCTGCCTCCCAAAAATAGCCCGACACGTAAAACCCCAATATCCGCAATCCCCCCTCTCACTACTAATAATAAATGTATTAACCCCTAGACTGACAACCCCCCACAACGCAATAAGCCTAATTATTAACCCCTAAACCACCATAGCCCACACCGCAATTAACCTATGTAAGTATTAACCCCTAAACCGCCAAAGCCCACATAGGCTATTAAATGTATTAACCCCTAATCTGCCGCCGCCAACGTCGCCGCCACTATAATAAAGTTATTAACCCCTAAACCTATGTCTAACCCTAACACTCCCCTAACTTAAATATTATTTAAATAAATCTAAATAATATTACTATTATTAACTAAATTATTCCTATTTAAAACTAAATACTTACCTATAAAATAAACCCTAAGATAGCTACATAGAATTAATAATTATATTGTAGCTATTTTAGGATTTATTTTTATTTTACAGGCAACTTTGTATTTATTTTAACTAGGTACAGTAGCTATTAAATAGTTAATAACTATTTAATAGCTACCTAGTTAAAATAATTACAAATTTACCTGTAAAATAAACCCTAACCTAAGTTACAATTACACCTAACACTACACTATCATTAAATTAATTAAATAAATTAACTACAATTAGCTAAAATTAAATACAATTAAATAAAATAAACTATAGTACAAAAAAGCAAACACTAAATTACAGAAAATAAAAAAAATTACAAGAAGTTTAAACTAATAACACCTAATCTAAGCCCCCTAATAAAATAAAAAAGCCCCCCAAAATAATAAAATGCCCTACCCTATACTAAATTACAAATAGCCCTTAAAAGGGATTTTTGTGGGGCATTGCCCCAAAGTAATCAGCTCTTTTACCTGTAAAAAAAGAAATACAACCCCCCCAACATTAAAACCCACCACCCACACCCAACCTTACTCTAAAACCCACCCAATCCCCCCTTAAAAAACCCTAACACTACCCCATTGAAGATCACCCTACCTTGAGTCGTCTTCACCCAGCCGGGCAGAAGCCTTCATCCGATCCGGGCACAAGTGGTCCTCCAGCCGGGCAGAAGTCTTCATCCAATCTGGGCAGAAGAGGTCCTCCATCTGGGCAGAAGTCTTCATCCAAGCAGCATCTTCTATCTTCTTCCATCTGACGAGGAGTGGCACCATCTTGAAGACATCCAACGCGGAGCATCGTTCCTGGCTGACGGACTAACGACGAATTAAGGTTCCTTTAAATGACGTCATCCAAGATGGCATCCCTTGAATTCCGATTGGCTGATAGGATTCTATCAGCCAATCAGAATTCAGGTAGGAAAAATCCGATTGGCTGATGCACTCAGCCAATCAGATTGACCTTGCATTCTATTGGCTGTTCCAATCAGCCAATAGAATGCGAGCTCAATCCTATTGGCTGATTGGATCAGCCAATCGGATTGAACTTCAATCCGATTGGCTGATTGCATCAGCCAATCAGATTTTTCCTACCTTAATTCCGATTGGCTGATAGAATCCTCGGAATTCAAGGGACGCCATCTTGGATGATGTCATTTAAAGGAACCTTCATTTGTCGTTAGTCTGTCGGCCAGGAAGGATGCTCCGCGTCGGATGTCTTCAAGATGGTGCCGCTCCTCGTCGGATGGAAGAAGATAGAAGATGCCGCTTGGATGAAGACTTCTGCCCGGATGGAGGACCTCTTCTGCCCGGATCGGATGAAGCCTTCTGCCCAGCTGGAGGACCACTTGTGCCCGGATCGGATGAAGACTTCTGCCCGGCTGGGTGAAGACGGCTCAAGGTAGGGTGATCTTCAATGGGGTAGTGTTAGGGTTTTTTTAAGGGGGGATTGGGTGGGTTTTAGAGTAAGGTTGGGTGTGGGTGGTGGGTTTTAATGTTGGGGGGGTTGTATTTTGCCCCGCAAAAATCCTTTTTAAGGGTTATTTGTAATTTAGTATAGGGTAGGGCATTTTATAATTTGGGGGGCTTTTTTATTTTATTAGGGGGCTTAGATTAGGTGTAATTAGTTTAAACTTCTTGTAATTTTTTTTTCTTTTCTGTAATTTAGTGTTTGTTTTTGTACTATAGTTTATTTTATTTTATTGTATTTAATTTTAGCTAATTGTAGTTAATTTATTTAATTAATTTAATGATAGTGTAGTGTTAGGTGTAATTGTAACTTAGGTTAGGGTTTATTTTACAGGTAAATTTGTAATTATTTTAACTAGGTAGCTATTAAATAGTTATTAACTATTTAATAGCTATTGTACCTAGTTAAAATAAATACAAAGTTGCCTGTAAAATAAAAATAAATCCTAAAATAGCTGCAATGTAATTATTAATTCTATGTAGCTATCTTAGGGTTTATTTTATAGGTAAGTATTTAGTTTTAAATAGGAATCATTTAGTTAATAATAGTAATATTATTTAGATTTATTTAAATAATATTTAAGTTAGGGGGGTGTTAGGGTTAGACTTAGGTTTAGGGTTTAATAACTTTATTATAGTGGCGGTGACGTTGGCGGCAGCAAATTAGGGGTTAATACATTTAATAGGCTATTTGGGCTATGGCGGTTTAGGGGTTAATACTAGAATAGGTTAATTGCGGTGTGGGCTATGGCAGTTTAGGGGTTAATACAGTTTATTAGTTATTGCGGTGGGGGATTGCGGTTGACAGGTAGATAGACATTGCGCATGCCTTAGGTGTTAGTTTATTTGTCAAGGCATTTTAGGGAGTTACGGTGCTCCCATACTCAGCGCAAGGCCTGCTACGGCTGCTTTTTATGGCGAGGTAAAAATGGAGTAAGATTTCTCCATTTTCGCCACGTAAGACCTTGTGCTGGATATTGGATACCGATTTACGACGCGGTCCCATGTTAGCTTATGGGAGTAAAAATTGCGAGCGACGGGTGAAATATACGGGGGTAACTTGTATGCTACGCCGTATATGTAATACCAAAAACGTGCAAAAACCGGCGTCGCCGGCTTTTGCGGGCGACGCTGCATATGCAATGGGGCCAACGGTGTGTCTTATCAGATGGCAACACATCTTAGCTCTCTTTCTAGTATCAACATTTTGATATCAACAGCTTGGCCTTGAAAACATGTTATACAAGAGTTAGACATACGCACTTTTAATTATTGAATTATATAAATGAACCTCCATTTTAGGATTGCTAATACAAGGTTAAATAAACCTCCATTTTAGTATTAGTAAAGAAAATCATATAACATCATTTGTTAGTATTTTAAATTCACTAAACACATTTATAAATCCTTTATTGCAGAACAACTTATTAAGCACACATAGTAAAGATTATATAAATCCTGTATTGCAGGAATTAACTAAACACATTTATTAAACAATATAAAAATGAATTGTATTTAGTAGCTTTGAGTGTCTTTCTAAAGAATGTATTTCTAACTGAAGGCATTGTATTCAAATAGACATACTACAAAAAAAAAACTTTTCCCAGTAGATAAAAAGCAAATAAGCCCAGTTTTTTGTTTGTTTGTTTTTTTAGCCAGCTCTTCACAAGCCCATTACAATACAAATGTTATAATATATATATATATATATATATATATACATACATACACAAACATATATGTATTTCAAAAGAAAAGAAAAAACATTCTAAGTGAAGAACATAGGAATTTTGAGTATTTCTATTCAAAACACATTAAAATAAAAAAATGATATTACATTTTTAAAAGTATTTGAGTGGGAAGGGCTCCAAAGTGTATACAGGTAGCCCTCAGTTTACGCCGGGGTTAGGTTCCAGAAGGAATGGTTGTAAATCGAAACCGTTGTAAATTGAAAGCCAGTTTATAATGTAAGTCAATGGGAAGTGAGGGAGATAGGTTCCAGGCCCCTCTCAAAATTGTCATAAGTAACACCTAATACATTATTTTAAAAGCTTTGAAATGAAGACTTTAAATGCTAGACAGCATTATAAACCTAATAAAATAATTACACAACACAGAATATATAATGAAACTAAGTTAAATGAACAAAAACATTTGCTAAACAGCATTGTAAACCTAATAAAATAATCACACAACACAGACTTCACTTGCATTTTTCTGCAAACCGTTCTTTCTATGCATTCCAATCTGGACTGAGTTATAGACAGGAAGATCTTGTTCCTTTCAAATCTTCTCGATAGCTCAGGTCTGGTTAAACTGATTAATTTCAGCTAGCTTGGCTTTGCTGCAACACAAGCAGACAGCTCCACCTACTGGCTATTTTAATAAATGCACTGCTTCTCAATGCTTTTCAACAGCAGTCACATGACTGAAAAAAAGGTTGTTATTCTGAAACAGTGTAAATTGAACCATTGTAAAACGAGGGCCACCTGGTATATATATTTGTGTGTATATGTGTTTATGTGTGTATTTTTTGTATGTATGTGTGCATATACATATTTACACATATAAACAAATAAATACACATGTATACACATACAGTATATAGACATGTATACATACACACATAAGCATATTTAGACATATACATATATGCATAGAAGCCCTTTCCAGTCAAACACTTACTCCATATCCCTTTTTAACACTTTTAATGATGTATTTTCTGATTATTTTTTTAACCCTTAGGGGTAGATTTATCAAATGGTGGGTGAACATGATAAGCTGTAGCGAATTGTGTCCGCCCGACATCGCTAAATGCTGACAACACACATTGTCTGCATTTATCATTGCACAAGCATTTCTTGTGAAATGCTTGTGCAATACCGCCCCCTGCACATTTGCGGCCAATCAGCCGCTAGCAGGGAGTGTCAATCATCCCGATCCGATAGATCGGGATGATTGCAGTCCACCACCTAAAAGGTGGAGGACAAGTTAAGGCAAGCCGGAAACCTCGAGCTTAGAAAGCAACATCCTCTGCTTGACTAATCTACTCCTTACACTTTACTTCAGGTCTTAAATTGTGCTAAATATTCTAGCACAATTTTGACTTTCACTCAATTGCAAACTGTAACTTTTAACTTGTAATATGAGCGCAAGTATAGCTCCATTGAAAGGATAGCTTGCGCTAGAACAATGTTGATCACACAAACCTGTCTCTGGTAAATGTAATATCAAGTCACACGCTAATGTTAGCGTTGTCCAGCCCTATCATTAGTTTCCACTTGTAATCTGGCTCATGCAGTATATAGAAATATATATTCAAAAATAAAAATAACATTTTCTTCTATATGAAGAACAAAGGTATTTGAACTACCTTCGGCTTTAGAGCAGGTTAGCGTTGAAGCAAAAGCAAGTAGAGGCTTTTTTAGCGGGTCCCATAGAAGTCTGATGGGAAAGGAAGTTAGCGAGGTTGCGTTATCTGACCTCCAGATGTTAGCGCACCCTGAATCTTTCAATTAAACTATATTGTTTTTATTTTCAACTTGAAGTAACAGTGCAAACATGGGCACACTATTGATTTAACTTGAGCAGTATTAGCGCTCAACAGTGCTAACATTTTTCAGATAGGGCATGCGATTTTAAACAACTTTCCAATTTACTTTTATCACTAATTTTGTTTTGTTCTCTTGGTATTCTTAGTTGAAAGCTAAACCTAGGAGGTTCATATGCTAATTTCTTAGACCTTGAAGGCCACCTCTAATCTAAAAGCATTTTGACCACTGGAGGGTGTTAGTTCATGTGTTTCACATAGATAACATTGAGCTCACGCACATGAATTTACAGACGAGTAAGCACTAATTGACTAAAGAGCAAGTCTGTCAAATGAACTGAAATAAGGGGGCAGTCTGCAGAGGCTTAGATATAAGGTAATTACAGAGGTAAAACGTGTATTATTTTAACTGTGTTGGTTATGCAAAACTGGGGAATGGGTAATAAAGGAATTATCTATCTTTTCAAACAACAAAAATTCTGGAGCTGACTGTCCCTTTAATGGTCAATGAAAAATCTTACATTTAAACATTTTAGACATCATCATCACCCTCTTCATCTTCAATATTAAATTGAGTAGATGTCATACTTTAATTTTGTTGTGGCTGCTCGCTATTTGCTTTTGTGAAGGACATTGCAGAAATCTGTTTTATATTCCTGTTTCTTTGAAATCACTCAGACAACACTTGAATAACTCACTAGAGCTACCATGTTATATTTCTCCGTGGCAAAACTTATTGATTGGAATCCAGGTCTCTGTTACCAGTGAAAAACAAACAAAACAATGTTTCTATCGTTTTGTAAATGACAGACTATGCTTGTGTGCATTATACCTATTATCTCCTTAAGTAAAACAGACATTAGTCTACTGCTGTCTAGAAATAACATAGACCTTTGTTTCATCTACATGAAACACTTTATTCATTTCATGAAAATCACTCTTGATGGATGGTGTATAAATACACTACAGAAAGGGCTTTGAAATGGTTTATGATACTTTTGAATGAAACCAATCTGAATTGTTTAGTGAATTATATCATTATCTGACTTTACTAAGGAAACAATGGTGTGATTATGTGAAGATTACAGTGAGCACAAGTATGTGGCTATGTAACTGCTTATTGCACAAATAACCAATATAATTCTTTTTTTATGTTCATCTTTATTTATTTTATAAAAATATAACAAAGAAGGCAAAGAAATTACAAATACAAATACAAAGAACGGACAAGTGTTATCACACTTCATATTAGGTCGGGATCAAGTGTCTCTTCCATTATGCCCAGGTTATTTTTTTTCTTTCTTCATATAAGCGCAAATGGAGTTTGAGAACCCATAGGGTTTGATGAACTGTATGAACGGGGTAGGGGGTCTTCTCAAAACAGCTTGTTCAGTGGGCAATTGGAATTAACTCTCTTCTGAGTTTAATTAGAAGTCCCAACTGTAATTAGTCACTTATCCTTCAGCTATATTAACAATTAAGAAAGGAAGGGAAGACAAAAGACAGCGTCCATCTATCCTTTTGATGTTTGCTATGCTGTACATGTGTTATAAGTTTGTGAAAATGTCACACGTAAGATTGGAGTATGCTTGTAGGGTTAAGTGGGTTATCAATCCAGAGCTTAAATGTCACCATATGTGTAGGATTCCCAAAGGAATAGTATATCTTGGTATAATGATAGCTGGCCTATTCTGAGATAATGTAGCCTTTCTAACAAAAGATTTTTATTAACTAAATCTTTCCAGGCCAATGCTGTAGGGGTTTGTGTTGATTTCCACATTCTTGGAAGCAACTGATTGGCCGAGTTAAGCAGGATCTGGAATAGATGCTTTCTTATTTTGCAAGTAATAGGGGGGGGGGGTCGACTTAGCATTATTATTTCTGGGGAAGGGGATATATTCGTATATAAGGTTTTATTAATGCCCCTGAAAATCACGGACCAGAATTTTTTTATGTGCCTACATTCCCACCAAATGTGTGAAATATGGCCTTGATGTGTGCAACCTCTCTAGCATAAACCTGAGGATTTTTTAAAGATATATTTAATTCTGGCTGGCGTCAGATACCACCTCATTATTATTTTAATGTTGGTTTCTTTTGCTTGAGCAGAGTGGCTAGAATGATATAAGTATGCAAATCTGCGTGCCCAGACTTTTGGGGCTGTGTTTGTATTAAGTTCTCTGTCCCATCTTTTTGTGTATGAGGGAGGCAGGGGAAAAGAGTTTGATAAAATGAGTTTGTATAGCTTAGAGATCACCCTTCTTGTAGGCTCCCTGGAAATGCATAACTGTTCAAAGGACGTGAGAGGGCGAGTTAAGTCTGTCTTGTACTTATGTGAAATTATATAGTGTCTCATCTGATGAGTACGGAACCAGGACACTAGAAAGGGATGTTCTAGAGAGTCAAGTTGATGATTAGCTTTAATCTTATTGGAGCTGTCTAGTAGCGAGTATATAGGAAGAGAATGTAGGAGGTCTGGGATAAGGGAATATTCTGGCAACATGCCAGGTCCAAATTCTGGATTATTTAAAAGAGTGGTGAGTGGGGAATATCTGGAGGAAATTTTGTTAGAAGGGTTACAGATTAGTGTCCAGTCCGACCAGGTTTCATTAGTGATAGAAGAGGAGGAAATTGTGCATTTATTGAAAAATGTGGGGTTCCAACATAAATCTTGTAATTTGTAAGGGGCAGATAAAGTGTTTTCAATGTGGATCCATCTTCTAGAACTGGGTCCGTCAAATCTACACCAGTCCGAGATTCTCTGTAGAGAGATTGCCAGTTTATAGGATAGGAGGTGGGGGACTCCCAGTCCACCTTCTAATGGGAGTTTGAAAAGAGTATTTTGATTAATTCAAGGCGGCCTACGTTGCCAGATATAGTCATTTATAATTTTTTGCAAAATAGCAAGGTCTTTTTGAATACCAGATATTGGAACCGTCTGTGAAATATTAAGGGCCTTTGGAAGATGGGTCATTTTTACTGCCTGAATTCTGCCTAACCAAGACATGTTTTTAGGAAGCCAGGTGGACGTAAGAGCTTGGAATTCAAAGATTAAGCTTCCATAATTGTATTTTCGTAAATCTGTTTTGTCTGGGGTTATATGTATGCCTAGGTATTTAAGATATATCTTCTGTTGTTTGAGAGGGCATGTCATGCTTAATAGGTCTAAAGATTGGTGAGGAAGGTTTATGGTTAGGTATTCCGACTTGGTCAAATTGACTAATAAGTTTGACACAGTTCCAAACTGAGTAAGTTCTGAAATGGCTATTTGTAGAGAGATGAGGGGATCTGTGAGTGTCAGAAGTAAATCATCTGTGAAGAAAACTAATTTATATGACTGGTTGTCAATAGTAATCCCACTAATTTGATTGTTGAGTCTAATTTTGATAGCTAGTGGTTCCAGGGACAAGATAAAGAGAAGTGGAGAAAGGGGGCAGCCCTGCCTGGAACCGTTCCGGATTACAAATGGGTCTGAGAGTGTGCCATTCATTTTTATTTGAGCTGTAGGGTTGGTATATAGGGCCAGAATTTTTTGGGTGATGGAATTTGGGAATTTAAAGATTCGCAAGGTCGCCTGTAGGTATGTCCAATCTAGGCGATCAAAAGCCTTTTCGGCATCGGGGGACAAAAATATGGACGGGGTTTTATTTTGTATGACATATGACGTATGACAGATTGAGTACTTTGACTGTATCTTTGGCTTTCCTATGGGGTACAAAACCAGCCTGGTCCTGATGTATTATTGTTGGTAGAATTTGGTTAAGTCGAGTGGCTAGAATTTTGGCGTAAAGTTTTAGATCAACGTTGAGCAACGAGATCGGTCTAAAGTTCACTGGTACATCTGGAGGTTTGCCAGGTTTAGTTATAACAGATATATTAGCTTGGAGCATATTGTCTGGGAATTGTAGGGGTTCTGGGATAGAATTAAAAAGAGACGTTAGGTGTGGAATTAAGTATTTTGCAAAAGGTTTATAGTAGAGGCCCGTGAAACCATCGGGGCCTGGTGCTTTATTTTGCTTTAACTGTTTTATCACTTCTTGAATCTCAGAAGCTTGAATAGGTAACTCTAAGTGTTTGCATTGTTCTGAGGTTAGCTGCGGAATTGGAATTTTATCTAAGTATTGGTTACACAATTGATAATGAGCTTGGGAATCCCTAAGTGGAAAAAGATTGTAAAGTTTATGATATAACTCTTTGAATTCTTTTGCTATGGTTTTAGTGTCTTCAAGGTGTTTGTCATTTGTATATTTAATGGAGTGGATGTAAGTTTTCTGTTGTTATCTCTTTAGGGCTCTATAAAAGTTTTGTTGGAGATGGAGTTGCTGTTTTTGTGATTTAATCTGAAGAATGGAGTTCAGTTTCTCTCTTTTAATTTTGAGGTGTTTAAGAATAGAGCTGTCTGAGGGGTTAGATTTATGTGCATAGTCTAAATGGGCTATCTCCTTGGTTATGATATCTACTTCTTTTCTACTTTCCTGTTAATTTGTGTTTTGGCCTTAATAAACTCCCCTCTAATGGTACATTTGTGAGCTTCCCAGAGAGTGGCTATATCAACATCTGATGTATTATTTAAGGAGAAATATGATTTTATATGTTTTGAAAACTGTTTTATCACCTTTGGGTCTAGTAGCATAGCTTCATCTATTCACCATTGAAATGGTCGCAAGGGAGCAGAGGGCCAATTTATGGTGCAAGTGACTAGCGAGTGGTCTGACCATGTTGTGTGTTTTATACATGAGAGTTTGGTGTGGGAGAGGATCAAATGATCCACGAAGATGTAATCTAATCTGGAGTAGCTGCGGTTGGGATGAGAGAAAAAGGTATAATCCCTTTTTTGAGGATTAAAGTACCTCCAGGTATCATGTAAACCAAGTAATTTAAGCTTTCGCCATATATTGCTAAGGTTTGGAGTTTTAGCTCTGTTGTTTGGGTTCGAGCAATCAATTGAGGGAACCAGTGGGAAGTTCATATCTCCTGCCATGATTAAAGACCCTTTGGTTTCTTTAACGAGTAAATCTGCTATTAAAGCAATAAATTTATCCTGATGTGAATTGGGGGCATAAATATTCACAAGGGTAACTGGTTTACCATATAGAAGGCCTTTCAAACATAGGTACCTCCCATCTCTATCTGAGATTGATTGCATTTTAGTGAATGGAACTGATTTATGAATTAGAATACTAACTCCATTAATTTTTTTATTTGGGTTGGTGCGCTATGAAAGTGGTGAGGGTAAAATGAAGAGAAATATTTGGGGGAATTTTTTTACTTAAAATGCGTTTCCTGAAGAAATAAAATGTGACCTCCTTGTTTATGGAAATCAATCATAGCCATTCTCCTTTTATTAGGGCAATTTAGGCCTTTGGTGTTTTGAGTAAAAATAATAAGTTCTTGTGGTATGTGACTACCCATATGTATAGAGTAGAACATGTTTTGATATGACTGGTGATGTGATGCTCAGTATGCGTTTGCAGCATAGGTATGGCAGATGGACAATAAGTGAGAGATGAGAAGAAAAGAAAGACGAAAGAAAAGACACAACAGGAAATACATTTCCTAACAAATACTTAATAAGTAAAACATTTTCCTAAAGGAGTAAAACTCCCGTCCAAGTGAGAACAATATAACTGCTGTTAGAGAGAATCACTCAGCAACTTTTAGTATAAACAATTAACATTAAACTTTAACCTCCAATATTTAACATTTAACATGCATGGCCCAACATTTGTGTAAATGATAGTATCATTGCTTAGGAGAGCATTGAAAGACAAAAAGTGGCCTGCAAAATAACTGTTCAAAAATGAAAAGTAAATACCAGACATAAGATTGTTGAAAAGATAGGTTGGACCTCAGTCATATAGGAGGACATGGGACAAAATATACTCTGTCCATGTGGTGCCCTCTGTGAATGAAATAGTCAGAAAGGATGCATAAAGATCATGGAATTGTATCCATTATCACTCCTTTTCCATCTGCGGATGAGATGAAGACAGAGTGGATTTTCATGCTTTTTTCTGAGTGGCCTGTTGCTATATTCCTCTTTGGGGCAACAGGGAAGACTTCCTTGGTCTAAGTTGATCTTCTTGACGTTGGGCAATATCCTCTGCTTGTGGAGGAGGGATGTCCAGATCTTTGCAGACAAGTGGAATGTCTTTGACAGATGAGCAAGTAAGGCGCCTGCCCTTCCATAGAATAATCAAGTGAAAAGGGAAACCCCACCTATAAGGAATATTCATCTTCCTCAGGGACAATGTAAGTGGCTTATGTTCCCTTCGTTTTGAAAGAGTTCTTTGAGAAAGGTCTGCGTATACTTGTATCTCTGAGTTTTCATACCTAATAGGCTGTTGTTCTCAGGCTAATTGCATTAGTTCTTCTTTCACTTGATAGTTGGTAATGCGAACAATGACATCCCTTGGAGCTTGACCTGCTTGTAGCTTGGGGCGCAGGGCTCTATGAGCTCTATCAATGTCAACTTTTGATGTGGATTCCTCTTGTCTTAGGGCACCAAAGAAATCCTGAAGGTATTGCTCCAAGTCTGATGGCACATGACCCATAACCAGATGTGATCACTGCTGAGATAACAGATATTGCATTAGCTCATTGGTAGACAACTTATTTTAGAACACCGGTCCAGGTGGGAAACATGGCGGCTGAGGGAGATGTGGAGTTGGAGCTCAAAACTGAGGAAAATTGCAGTGAGCGACCTGCAGACAAACCGCGTAAACATGACAGTGGAGCGGCTGACTTGGAAAGAGTCACTGATTATACAGAAGAAAAAGAGATTCAGGGCTCCAACCTGGAGACGGCGAGAGAAGTGTGGAGCTTGAATGATGGAGGTCGCTGTATAGTGTAGATATCTGGGGAGCTCGTGTTTCTGTGGAGATGATTTCCCTATAGAGCCGTTGTAGTTAGAGTGAAGTTATGAATAGGTTGCCCTGTTAATACATACTGACAGAGCCTAGAAGTTGGTTGGGGTCTGAAAATACAAAATTAGTATTTCATTTAAGGGATGGATGGATGACAGATTAGGAGATAATACAAATGTTTGTGCTTGTCTGTTTTGGGGTGCAGAGGAACTCGTTGTTATTCCCTTTGCTTGCAGGGGATACGTTGAAGCAGGTCCTTTCTTGTTGTTTATATCTCCCTATTACTTGCCTCCCCACCACAGACTGAATAATTCCTCTGAGGTTTAATGGCCATAATAACATGCCCTAAGCTATAAGCAAATATATTATTTCTGCTTTACAGCCTGTTAATCTTGAGATTCTGCAGGATTTTTTTAAAATGTGTAATAAAAAAAAGTCATGGATACCATGATAAAAGGGTGTGTCCCTGGACTATAAAATATTTTTTTTTGTATCAAGATGATCCATTCAATGCTTTTAAAACATTTTGTTTTCACTTTTTCCTATTTATTGTTCACCTCGTCAAGGTGTTTGTAAAAGTGAAGTGGTGGGAATGGCTTCGTCACCCAGCTTTGTATTTATACACAGTATTTGTCACTAGGATCTAACTTATTTCATTGTTACATTTTAGAATAAATGACTTTTGTTTTCTATTCTTTTAGGCCATGTCTGTTATTGGTGACAGGAGATCAAGAGAGCAGAAAGCAAAACAAGAAAGGTGAGATGCACTTGTGAAAAAGTTCTGATTTAACTTCATAGCATTTATTCATATTCCATAGTTCAAAATTATTATTTTTTCCAATTTACCAGAAATGACTTACATTTATTATTTCTGTTTGAATCTATAAGGAACATTAAACTGTACAGATTATTTCTACCTAGAGAGCGCGTCAGATTGCTTAAAGCAGAAAACAAGCTCTGGGTATAGGGTATAGTTGCAGTGGTCTTTCAGAAGATTGCCATGCACAGATAGCTGTTTGTGAGTGACACCATGCACTTGTTTTATGCCACAAAAACTGTGTATATAGCCACTGTAACTACTTGTCAGTGTTTCATTTCCATCAGCTCCTACTATATTTCAGTCTTGCATCTTGTATAATATTGTCCTGTGTTTTAGGGCTGTTGGTTTTGAGAAAGCACACAATACTCCAGTTACAGGATAATGTTCTGGTCCACTTATCTAATTATTTATAATTTAACATGTTCTTCTGTAATTAAATCAAATTATTAATTTCTTTTTTTCCACTAATATATATATATTTTAAAGTACTTGTATTATTTTTCTGAGAAAAAGAGCTGGCCAAAGTTACAATTACGAAAGAAGATGTGGAACTAATTGTAAGTGTTCATATAGTCATTTGGCTAAAACTTCCCTTCCAGCTAAGTAAGAATAAATCATGGAGTAGATTTTAATTTTGACATAATAACATTTATTATGTAAAAAGTAAAATCTACTCCATGATTCATTCTTACTTAGCTGGAAGGGAAGCTTATAATACACATGCATGCAACTCTTCATAAATGACTGTAATATTCAGTTAGATTTTGCAGTGATACTGATAGTATTGTAGCCAAACCAACACATGAGCATGAAATGTAAAGAAAAAACAATTTATAAAATAGCACTAAAGGACCAAGCCCTTGTCTGTAACAGACTGAACATCACTTCCAAGAAAAAATACTGTTTAAGGAAAAAATATTCTTATAGATATTTGGGAACTACCTTGAGTAAAAAGACATTTCTATTTTCTTGCTATACAATAAAACGTCAGCCAAGTCTAAACATTTTTAAAAATGCAGTTTTCAAAATCCAAACTCCACCCACCAGTTGCCATTATTTAAAGGAGCCAATTTGTGTCTGCAGATTACAAGGCCTAGTCATCTTCCCAGACTCAAACATTTAGGATTTGATACCTGAAAAACAACACTGTCTACACTAATGTTTTCAAACTTCCTACTGAGCACTGTACCCAGACAACATTTAAGGACTTTCTGCTTAAAGAAACATGAAACCCAATGATTGGGATACAGCATACATTTTTCACACCTAGGAAGGCTCAGAAACAGCAATGTTCTATGGAGAAGTAGCTGCTGATTGGTGGCTGCACATATGTTTCAGCTAGCTCCCAGTATATTCTTCAACAAAGAGAATGAGGCAAATTTGATTAAAAAAATAGAATGCATTTTAAAATTGTATGCTCTGTCTTAATCGTGAAATGAAAAATGTGGTTTTCATGTTCCATTAATTGCAGATAACCAGCCTGTTTTGTCCAGGGATAAAGCAAACATTTCTTTAATCCTATATTAATTAAAAAATAATAAAATCTAACCCACTATTATGTCTTGTTACTATATTTTATGTATGACATCATAAGCCTTATTGGTAAAGGGGGGGGGGCAGCAAAAATCAATTTTAGTTTACAATGAATAGAAGTAAAGTGATACAGAGTTTTTTCTATGTTTAATATGCTTTAAAACAAACCCAACTTTTTGGCTTTTAGTTTCAAGGAGAACAACGGTATTTCATAAAGGCATCAGTTTGTAAAAATGAAAGATTACAACTGCTATTTTTGAACCATATAGCCATTTAAAATTAATATAACAGTTGGCTGTCGTAAATGTAAGACAGATAAGGTGTTGAAGCTTGTTTGTCTTTTTTCAGATGCATGAAATGGAGATTCCACAAACAGCAGCAGAAAGAAGCTTGCGAGAACACATGGGAAATGTAGTGGAGGCTCTCATCGCTCTCACCAACTGAGACATTGATCCTCAAATTAAATAGTCTTTCCATGATTTACACAAGCAGTTAGGTCAGCCGGACAGATCGGTCAGCATGCTAAGGCACTGTGGCTGAGCTCTGTAGCGACTATTGTTTTAAATGAACTGAGGAGCAGTTTTGCTAATTAATAATTGAAAAACCCAAAAAATTAAATAGTTATGAATAAGCCAGAAAGAATAACTTTATGCTATTATTGTGAAGATTTAAACAGTCCAAATTTGTCTTGAGGAGATTACAGCTACAATCAAAATGAATGAAGGGTTAACATCTAGCCCTATATAGAGGAGGAGCATGAAAGAAAGATCATCTTGACAAAGGCTCTGAGCAGCTGAAACGCGTAGACGTTCTATTTTTTTCACAGCTCCTGAACTGAGATCCTGGATTGACTCCCATAACCACAGCGTTGAAAATACTTCCAAGAACGGAGCGGCAGGAGTTTGAAGATATACAAGTATATTCAAAAGAGTGTGCACTCTAAGAAATCGTCAACGATTGGTTACTACAAACACGCAACGTCTGAGCACAGGAGCGTGCAGACTGGTGGAGGACGCCAAAGAAACAGTGAGTACTACAAAATCATTGAAAAACCTATTTTCGACCTAAAAGGTGCAAGATTTACAAACAGGTGTTGCTTAAATATAACAACATTTTGTGGTCTAATACTTTCAATACCACGTATATTGACATTGTAACAGCTACTTCTTTGATTGTCGCAGGATTCAATTATATACAGAAAAATTTCATACTTAAGGATTTCCTTTTTACACAGACTGCCACCATATGAGAATGAGTCTTCTAAAACTAAGTAATTCTCATAAAGCACAAGCAAACATTGGGTATCAAGTTACAGAGGAGCAAAAGTCTTCTAATTATTAATAATAACTGCTCCCAAAGTTTAGATACAGACATTTAGGATAGAAGAACTGCTTTGAAACACCTTGCAAGTTTGTCTCATTTAGTTGCAACATTTGTTTATAATTGATATTGAAACATACTATGCTTATCAAGTGTTAAACTTTGACACCGGTGTCAGTAATATTGCTTTTAAATTGTGATATTAAAATATTTTATTGATTTTTATGAACACAAGATGTTTTGATTGGTTACATATCAGTGACACGTATGTATGATGACAATTAGAGCTCCTAGCGCTAATTGAATGTTAGAATTGCTTGTTTTTTAAAAATAACTTAGATTAAGGATTACTAATATAATCATATTCCAGTAAGGTCACTTTTTAAACAGATATAGCCCACAGGCGCCACCCACACCCTAACCTATATTGAATTCTCATTTGGATCGTACTTTGTGAGAAGTATCATCAGTGGGTAGGCAGTTCTTCTGTTTTTGTTTAAGTTCTTGAGACGACACCTCTTTCCATACAATTTTAAAATGCAATCTATTTTTTAATCAAATTTGCCACATTCTCTTTGTTGAAGAATATACTACTGGGAGCTAGCTGACACATATGTGCAGCCACCAATCAGCAGCTAGTTCTCCATAGAACATTGCTGTTTCTGAGCCTTCCTAGGTGTGAAAATGGTATGCTGTATCCCAATCATTGGGTTTCATGTTTCTTTAAGCAGAAAGTCCTTAAATGTTGTCTGGGTACAGTGTTCAGTGGGAAGCTTGAAAACATTAGTGTAGACAGTGTTGTTTTTCAGGTATCAAATCCTAAATGTTTCAGTCTGGGAAGATGACGAGGCCTTGTAATCTGCAGACACAAATTGGCTCCTTTAAATAATGGCAACTGGTGGGTGGAGTTTGGATTTTGAAAACTGCATTTTTAAAAATGTTTAGACTTGGCTGACGTTTTATTGTATAACAAGAAAATAGAAATGTCTTTTTACTCAAGGTAGTTCCCAAATATCTCTAAGAATATTTTCTCCTTAATCAGTATTTCTTCTTGGAAGTGATGTTCAGTCTGTTACAGACAAGGGCTTGTCCTTTAGTGCTATTTTATAAATTGTTTTCTTTACATTTCATGCTCATGTGTTGGTTTGGCTACAATACTATCAGTATCACTGCAAAATCTAACTGAATATTACATGTCATTTATGAAGAGTTGCATGCATGTGTATTATAAGCTTCCCTTCCAGCTAAGTAAGAATGAATCATGGAGTAGATTTGACTTTTTACATAATAAATGTTATGTCAAAATTAAAATCTACTCCATGATTCATTCTTACTTAGCTGGAAGGGAAGCTTTAGCCAAATGACTATATGAACACTTACAATTAGTTCCACATCTTCTTTCTTAATTGTAACTTTGGCCAGCTCTTTTTCTCAGAAAAATAATACAAGTACTTTAAAAAATATATATATATATATTAGTGGGGAAAAAAGAAATTAATAATATGATTTAATTACAGAACAACATGTTAAATTATAAATAATTAGATAAGTGGACCAGAACATTATCCTGTAACTGGAGTATTGTGTGCTTTCTCAAAACCAACAGCCCTAAAACACAGGACAATATGATACAAGATGCAAGACTGAAATATAGTAGGAGCTGATGGAAATGAAATACTGACAAGTAGTTACAGTGGCTATATACACAGTTTTTGTGGCATAAAACACGTGCATGGTGTCACTCACAAACAGCTATCTGTGAATGTCAATCTTTTGAAAGACCACTGCAACTGTAACCTATACCCAGAGCGTGTGCTCTGCTTTGTTTGCTGCTTTAAGCAATCTGACGCGCTCTCTAGGTAGAAATAATCTGTACAGTTTAATGTTCCTTATAGATTCAAACAGAAATAATAAATGTAAGTCGTTTCTGGAAAATTGGAAAAAATAATAATTTTGAACTATGGAATATGAATAAATGCTATGAAGTTAAATCAGAACTTTTTCACAAGTGCATCTCACCTTTCTTGTTTTGCTTTCTGCTCTCTTGATCTCCTTTCACCAATAACAGACATGGCCTAAAAGAATAGAAAACAAAAGTCATTTATTCTAAAATGTAACAATGAAATAAGTTAGATCCTAATGATAAATACTATGTATAAATACAAAGCTGGGTGACGAAGCCATTCCCACCACTTCACTTTTACAAACACCTTGACGAGGTGAACAATAAATAGGAAAAAGTGAAAAAAAAAATGTTTTAAAAGCATTGAATGGATCATCTTGATAGAAAAAAAAAATTATAGTCCAGGGACACACCCTTTTATCTCCTCTGCTGTGGCAAATGAGCTATTATAATAATCAGTCATACTGAGCGTACTTTGTATAAATAGTTTTATTCTTAAAATATTTGGGAGTGTGGACCTGACTGCCATATCTGTCGGTGCAAGAATTAGTTGTGAATGTGTATGTATGTGTATATATATATATATATATATATATATATATATATATATATATATATATATATATATATATCTTTTTTTATTAATTATGTTTTTATACATATATACACACACACACACATACACAATTGTGTGCAATACACTTCCATTTGTGCAGCTAGATTTGTATCTGTGCTATTCAAAAAAAAATGGGTTCAGTGTCCCTTTAACATGGAAGCACCAAGAAGAGATTAAAGTGACATGGAACCCAAAAAATGATTTCATGATTCAAATAGAGAATACCATTATAAAAAGTTCCTAATTTACTTCTATTGTGAAATTTGCTTTGTTCTCCTGTTATTCTTTGTTGAAGAGACATCTAGATAGGTATTGTACACATGCCTAAAGCACTGCATTACAGGAAATAGTGCTGCCATCTAGTGCTCTTTGTAATGTATAACATTGTTGCAAACTGCTGACATATAGAGTGGATATAAAAAGTCTACACGCTCCTGTTAAAATGTCAGGTTTCTGTGATGTAAAAAAAATGAGACAATGATAAATCATTTCAGAACTTTTTACGCCTTTAATGTGACCTATAAACTCTACAACTCAATTGAAAAACAAACTGAAATCTTTTTAGGTGGAGGGAAGTAATAAAAAAAAAACTAAAATAATGTGGTTGCATAAGTATGCACACCCTCTTATAACTGGGGATGTTGCTGTGTTCAGAATGAAGCAATCACATTCAAAATCATGTTAAATAGGAGTCATCACACACCTGCCATCATTTAAAGTGCCTCTGATTAACCCCAAATAAAGTTTAGCTGTTCTAGTAGGTCTTTCCTGATGTTTTGTTAGTCGCATCCTACAGCAAAAGCCATGGTTCGCAGAGAGCTTCTAAAGCGTCAGAGGGATCTCATTGTTAAAAAGGTATCAGTCAGGAGAATAGCAGTATAGCATATGTGATATACATATACAAGTATACAGTAATATTTTGTTGTTGTAATCTATCTACCCACCATGTACAGGATAAGCAAATGAACAATCCAGGTAACAAACCAACGCCTAGATTTAGAGTTCTGCGGCCAAAGGGGTGCGTTAGCTATGCATGCTTTTTTCCCCCCGCACCTTTTAAATACCGCCGGTATTTAGAGTTCACAGAATGGCTGGGTTTTCAGTGCGTTAGGCTCCAAAAAGGGAGCGTTGAGCATAATTTAACGCCACTGCAACTCTCGATACCAGCGGTGCTTACGGACGCGGCCAGTTTCAAAAACGTGCTCGTGCACGATTCCCCCATAGAAAACAATGGGGCTGTTTGAGCTGAAAACACCTGCAAAAAAGCCTCGTTCAGCTCCTAACGCAGCCCCATTGTTTTCTATGGGGAAACACTTCCTACGTCTGCACCTAACACTCTAACATGTACCCCGAGTCTAAACACCCCTAACCTTACACTTATTAACCCCAAATCTGCCGCCCCCGCTATCGCTGACCCCTGCATATTATTTTTAACCCCTAATCTGCCGCTCCGTACACCGCCGCTACCTACATTATACCTATGTACCCCTAATCTGCTGCCCTAACATCGCCGACCCCTATATTATATTTATTAACCCCTAATCTGCCGCCCCCAACGTCGCCTCCACCTAACTACACTTATTAACCCCTAATCTGCCGACTGGACCTGAGCGCTACTATAATAAATGTATTAACCCCTAATCCGCCTCACTCACGCCTCAATAACCCTATAATAAATAGTATTAACCCCTAATCTGCCCTCCCTAACATTGCCGACACCTAACTTCAAGTATTAACCCCTAATCTGCCGACAGGAGCTCACCGCTACTCTAATAAATTTATTAACCCCTAAAGCTAAGTCTAACTTTAACCCTAACACCCCCCTAAATTAAATATAATTTAAATCTAACAAAATAAATTAACTCTTATTAAATAAATTATTCCTATTTAAAGCTAAATACTTACCTGCAAAATAAACCCTAATATAGCTACAATATAAATTATAATTATATTATAGCTATTTTAGGATTTATATATATTTTACAGGTAACTTTGTATTTATTTTAACCAGGTACAATAGCTATTAAATAGTTAAGAACTATTTAATAGCTAAAATAGTTAAAATAATTACAAAATTACCTGTAAAATAAATCCTAACCTAAGTTACAATTAAACCTAACACTACACTATCAATAAATAAATTAAATAAACTACCTACAATCATCTACAATTAAACCTAACACTACACTATCAATAAATAAATTAAATACCATTCCTACAAATAAATACAATTAAATAAACTAACTAAAGTACAAAAAATAAAAAAGAACTAAGTTACAAAAAATAAAAAAATATTTACAAACATTAGAAAAAAATTACAACAATTTTAAACTAATTACACCTACTCTAAGCCCCTAATAAAATAACAAAGATCCCCAAAATAAAAAAATGCCCTACCCTATTCTAAATTACAAAAGTTCAAAGCTCTTTTACCTTACCAGCCCTTAAAAGGACCTTTTGTGGGGCATGCCCCAAAGAATTCAGCTCTTTTGCCTGTAAAAAAACCACATACAATACCCCCCCCAACATTACAACCCACCACCCACATACCCCTAATCTAACCCAAACCCCCCTTAAATAAACCTAACACTAAGCCCCTGAAGATCTTCCTACCTTATCTTCACCTCGCCGGGTTTTTTTTTTCCTACCTTAATTCCGATTGGCTGATAGAATCCAATCAGCCAATCGGAATTCGAGGGACGCCATCTTGGATGACGTCCCTTAAAGGAACCGTCATTCGTCGGGAAGTCGTCGGAAGAAGAAGATGTGTACGCGGTGGAGGTCTTCAAGATGGAGCCGGTCCTCATCGGATGAAGATAGAAGATGCCGCTTGGAAGAGGATGGTTGCCGGTCCGGATCTACTCTTCTTCCCGGATAGGATGAAGACTTTGGACCCTCTTCTGGACTTCAGCTGTCGGATGATGGATGTCTAGCCCCCGCTTGGGCTTGGATGAAGATTTTAGAGCCAGGACGGATCGGTGTGATACCCGACGAGGTGAAGATAAGGTAGGAAGCTCTTCAGGGGCTTAGTGTTAGGTTTATTTAAGGGGGGTTTGGGTTAGATTAGGGGTATGTGGGTGATGGGTTGTAATGTTGGGGGGGGTATTGTATGTGGTTTTTTTACAGGCAAAAGAGCTGAATTCTTTGGGGCATGCCCCACAAAAGGTCCTTTTAAGGGCTGGTAAGGTAAAAGAGCTTTGAGCTTTTGTAATTTAGAATAGGGTAGGGCATTTTTTTATTTTGGGGGTCTTTGTTATTTTATTAGGGGGCTTAGAGTAGGTGTAATTAGTTTAAAATTGTTGTAATTTTTTTCTAATGTTTGTAAATATTTTTTATTTTTTGTAACTTAGTTCTTTTTTATTTTTTGTACTTTAGTTAATTTATTTAATTGTATTTATTTGTAGGAATTGTATTTATTTATTTATTGATAGTGTAGTGTTAGGTTTAATTGTAGATAATTGTAGGTAGTTTATTTAATTTATTTATTGATAGTGTAGTGTTAGGTTTAATTGTAACTTAGGTTAGGATTTATTTTACAGGTAATTTTGTAATTATTTTAACTATTTTAGCTATTAAATAGTTCTTAACTATTTAATAGCTATTGTACCTGGTTAAAATAAATACAAAGTTACCTGTAAAATAAATATAAATCCTAAAATAGCTATAATATAATTATAATTTATATTGTAGCTATATTAGGGTTTATTTTACAGGTAAGTATTTAGCTTTAAATAGGAATAATTTATTTAATAAGAGTTAATTTATTTAGTTAGATTTAAATTATATTTAACTTAGGGGGGTGTTAGTGTTAGGGTTAGACTTAGCTTTAGGGGTTAATCCATTTATTACAGTAGCGGCAAGATTCGGTCGGCAGATTAGGGGTTAATAATTGAAGTTAGGTGTCAGCGATGTTAGGGAGGGCAGATTAGGGGTTAATACTATTTATTATAGGGTTATTGAGGCGGGAGTGAGGCAGATTAGGGGTTAATAACTTTATTATAGTAGCGGTGCAGTCCGCTCGGCAGATTAGGGGTTAATAAGTGTAGGCAGGTGGAGGCGACGTTGAGGGGGGCAGATTAGGGGTTAATAAATATAATATAGGGGTCGGCGGTGTTAGGGGCAGCAGATTAGGGGTACATAAGGATAACGTATGTAGCGGCGCTTTGCGGTCGGCAGATTAGGGGTTAATTATTGTAGGTAGCTGGCAGCGACGTTGTGGGGGGCAGGTTAGGGGTTAATAAATATAATATAGGGGTCGGCGGTGTTAGGGGCAGCAGATTAGGGGTACATAAGTATAACGTAGGTGGCAGTCGGCAGATTAGGGGTTAAAAAATTTTTATCGAGTGGCGGCGATGTGGGGGACCTCGGTTTAGGGGTACATAGGTAGTTTATGGGTGTTAGTGTACTTTAGAGCACAGTAGTTAAGAGTTTTATAAACCGGCGTTAGCCCAGAAAGCCCTTAACTACTGACTTTTTTCTGCGGCTGGAGTTTTGTCGTTAGAATTCTAATGCTCACTTCAGACACGACTCTAAATACCGGCGTTAGAAAGATCCCATTGAAAAGATAGGATACGCAATTGACGTAAGGGGATCTGCGGTATGGAATATGATAATACATGATAATATGTGCATATACATAAATACAGCATATTTTTTTATTTTTCTATAATCCATCTTACTTTATATATTCAACAATGCTCAGGAAAAACACTTCCTTTTCTCCACTACCTATATATATATATATATATATATATATACACACACACATATATATATATATATATGTGTGTGTGTGTATATATATATATATATATATATATATATATATATATATATATATATATATATATATATATATATACGGATCATGTAAGGTAGGTAATCGTGTTCCAATCTTCTTAAAACATAAATGGGTTATATTTTGCACACAATTTGGTTTAAACAGGCAAGCCTATATTCTAAACATTTAAAGGGATATTATACACCATGACAGTCATGTGATGAAGTACATTAGACAACACCGATAAAAATAATATATGAGTATGTTAAAAACTAGTTTTTGAATACTTTTTAATATGTACTAAAGGAAATATATACATTGCAAATGTATTCTGAAACGACTTAATCCTCTGATATAAGGGTACTGCCATTTTATAACCTAGGTTTTTCTCATGGGCCAGTGGTCCACTATAGTGCATGTGCCGAAACGTAAAGTGATTTAAGTGATGCTGCTTCATTGTAAAAGCTCATTCACAGTGGCGCTTAACAACCAAGGAAAGGGAGAAATACTGACACATAGATTAGTGAGTACCTCAAATCATCATGCTACAAAAAAAGGTACAAATACAATAAATATTTTTATAATTCTGGTTCCTATGTACTTAGTATGACTATTAAAGCATAAAAGATTTATTTATCATTAACATTTTTCAAATGCTTAAAGGGACATTAAAAACTTTGAGATGTTAATATAAAATGATAAATCGTATATTTTCATTATTTATTTTTTCCCCTTTTCTTGTATTTCCATTCTAAAATTGTGAGCTTTTCAGTTCCTGTTAATAAAAAGGGAAGTGCAGAACACTGTTATATTCCACACAGCCATTGGCTGCACACTCTATTTATAACTGTCCTTAATTGACTACAGCAAAAAAGGTAACCTAAGTTACAACATGGCAGCTCCCATTGTTTTATAGACATTAAAACTTTACACTTATTTTGTCAATATTTAAATAACTAATAAACCTTTTAAAAAATCAATCTACAGGTTATTCTCAGACTAATCTTTTCTTTGAATGCATCATTCTATCTAGGATTTGTTTAGTGTTTAATGTCCCTTTAATGTCTCATTAAAAAATTAACAATTGCAAATCCTATTGCATTTCACACAAATGCATGTTTTCTTTGTCATAATTATGGTGAAAAAGATAAAAGCTTGCCAGTACTTCTATTATCAAATTTTCTTTGTTTTCTTGGTATCCTTTGTTGAAAAGCAGGAAGGTAAGCTCAGGAGTGTGCACATGTCTGCAGCACTATATGGCAGCAGTTTTGCAACAATGTTATACGTTAGCAAAAGATCTAGATGGCAGCACTATTTCCTCTCATGTAGTGCCCCATATGTGCACATTATGAGGCCAATTTATCAAAGGTCTTGCGGACCTTATACGACAGTGTGGATCAGGTCCGCAAGACCTCGCTGAATGCAGAGAGCAATACGCTCTCCATATTCAGCATTGCACACGCAGCTCACAAGAGCTGCTGGTGCAACGCCGCCTCCTGCAGACTCGCGGCCAATTTGCCGCCAGCAGGGAGGTGTCAATCAACCTGATCGTATTCGATCGGGTTGAATTGTGGTGATTCCTGTCCACCTAATCAGAGAAGGCAGACAGGGTTATGGAGCAGCGGTCTTTAGATCGCTGCTTCATAACTGGTGTTTCTGGCGAGTCTGAAGATTCGCCAGAAACACGGTACTTCAAGCTCCATTCGGAGCTTGATAAATGGGCCTCTATGTTTGTAGATATCACTTACTTAAAGAGTAACATGAGAACAAAATTTGATAATAGAAGTATATGGGAAACTTTTTTTTACAATTGTATTCTCTATCTAAATCATGATAGAAAAAAATTGGAGTACTGTAGACAAAGGATTGCAGTAACTGTCCCCCTGTAACGGTTATATTAGTATTATTATTTATCTTGAACTGTTACATCACTATAAAGTGATATTCTAGTATCACTTTATAGTAACACTTTATGCTGATATACTATCAATAATCACGCCAGTACACTAAGCATTCAAGTGTCACCATTATATTATATCAATACACATTATTAGGTGAAGACACTATTATCAGGTTATACAGGATGACCTGTCACTAATATATTTGTCACTAGTCATTTTAGAATTGTTGGTTATGCAACCTTATCGAGGTAGAGAATATACGATTATATGTATAATGACATTTATGTTGCCTCTATATTGTTATACATCAAAAGATATATGCGGTTTTTATATAAAAATCAGCACTCGCATCCATGTTTGCTACAATGTGTTAAGAGATTTAGAAGGTGTAAAATTATGCAATAAAAGTTTTAAGTTTGTTTTAAGCAAAACTTGAGCCTGGAGATTTAATACAAGCAAACCACTACCAAACAGTTGATCCCTTTGAGGGCCGCTGCATATCGAAAAGATCCAGAGAGAGCCAGCTGGTCAACTCTGAGTGCCAGCCTGCTTCCACAAGCACACGGTGTGCTTTGCCAAAGTGTGAGTTCAGTACCCTGTGTACAAAATATCAGTAGTGTTGCTGACATCTATCATTCGGATACACACATTTGTGCGCCTCTCTTTTGTGTATATTTTCAGAAGCTCCTATTCCTTTGTTGGGATTTGTTTGGAGAGTGCAGCCGGATGAGACGGATCTCCTTCTGTGAATTTTCCCGGGGCCCATTTGGACTGTCAATTACCAAAAGAACTTTCACATAGGACATTGTCAGAAATCTCTATATGGAAGCCGAATCAATTTACAACTAATGAGGTTCCACTTTTCATTATTATTATTATTATTATTATCATCACTATTATTTTTATGTTGATTTTTTTAACATTATCACCTTGAGATATTTTATCGTCCTCATAGATATATTGTGTCCATTTGGGCTCTTTATCTGTGTAATATCTATTGTTTTTCATGCAAGTGCGCCCTCTGGGGACCAAGGTCAATTTTTTCTGTCCTTTTAAACAAAACAATAACAGACATATTGGAATATGATTTTTTTTATTTTTTTATTATTAACCTTTTAACGCCGTTATGCCGTTCTATTCCGTCATATTTACACTGGGCTTTAAAGCCGTTATGACGGAATAGAACGTCATAACAAACGGCTGTCCTGAAGCCTTCTGTGCTTCTAGGACTTGATCGCGGTCTGGAGGGCGTTCCTAGGGTTGTAGGGACGCCCCCCAGATGCGATCCAATAATTGAAATCTCGCGATCGTATGCACGATCGCGTAGTTTCAATTTGTCTACATCGGAACGGGTGTTCCGATGTAGGCACTTTCACCCTGTCACTAAAGGGTTAAAGCCCCAAATCAACAAACAGATTAATTTGATTTTATGTTTATTGCTCAATACACTGAGGTCACACACCACTGCTTAAGTGAATTAACTTTTAATTGGAAGGAGATTATGTTAATTTATTTTAGCTTTCTAATTACATTTAAAATAAATTATTTATCACAGTGAACAAATGTGTTGTTAAAGGGCCATAATACCCAAATGTTTAAACACTTGAAAGTGATGCAGCATAGCTGTAAAAAGCTGACTAGAAAATATCACCTGAACATCTCTATTTAAAAAAGAAAGATATTTTACCTCAAAAGTTCCTCAGTAGCCACATCCCATTGCAAAGGACTTCTAAGCAGCAAATCAGTATGTCTGTCCCGGGACAGCGGAAGGAGCGAGCATTTGTGCAAACTCCTCTTATTTCCCTATTCAGTGTAAGGACGTTTACAATGAAATCTTATGAGAGTTAAGTGAAATCTCATGAGATCACAGTAAAAGAGTTCATAACCTCAGCACTGCTGATGCTGATTGACTGCTGTTCATTTCTTCATTTTTTTTTATACCTGCAGCTGGGCAATAACTGAGTATAACTTTTTACACAGAACTTACTCTGCTGAGCTTAGGAAATTGTGAAGTAAAATATCTTCCTTTGTTACATAGAGATGCTCAGGTGACCTTTCAGCTTTTTACAGTTATACTGCATCAGTTTCAAGTGATTTAGCATATGGGTATTATGCCCCTTTAATGTCCATGCAATTTCAACATTATTTGAAATATTAAAATTGATGCCTCTCAGTAAATTGGTCATATTTAAATGACACAAGATTATGGTTAAATATAATGGCTTATATCTGATGGTGAATAATTAAATAACCGTTTGCAAAACAGTAGTACAAATTATCATGATCTCAACAAATGTCATTTGTATCAAATAGTAGAAGTTACATGGGACTAGTTTATGACAATTCTGCTCCATGGTTAGTGTAATAGTGACCCCATTTTCCCCCACATGCTTTCTAATAGGTGTTTCTTCTGAGAACCATATGAATGTTGCTATAATAAGTATAAGATTTTCTTACAGCCCAAGAACTGAGGCCATTGGCTTTGTATTTCATATTTGCCATGTCTGAGATATTTTCATGTAAAATACATTTACAGTAGATTATTTAAAGGGACAGTCAACACCAGAATTTTGGCTGTTTAAAAAAATAGATAATCCCTTTATTACACATTCCCCAGTTTTGCATAACCAGCACTGTTATATTAATATACTTTTTACCTCTGTGATTACCTTGTATCTAAGCATCTTCTGACAGCCCCCTGATCACATGACATTTTATTTATTATCTATTGACTCTCATTTTAGCCAATTAGTGCAGTAGCTGCCACAAGCCACGGGCGTGATCACAATGTTATCTATATGGCTCACATGAACTAGCTCTCCCCTGTTGTGAAAAGCAAATAAAAAAGCATGTGATAAGAGGTGACCTTCAAAGGCTTAGAGATTATCCTATGAGCCTTCCTAGGTTTAGCTTTCAACTAAGAATACCAAGTGAACAAAGCAAAATTGGTGATAAAAGTAAGTTGGAAAGTTGTTTAAAATAGCATGCCCTATTTAAAACATGACTGTCCATTTAACCTAGGTTCCATCCTACCAATTAGTTTCCTAAATGGCAATAGTTTATACTATAAAACAGCTCCATCAATATAGACATATGCAATAGCATCACCTCATGTTGCCTTGGCTGTAAATGTTGTTGTACACTAAGTTCTAGATGGTATATGGAATACATGGGTATGGTTTCATAAAATGCATAATTGTGAAGAAAAGTATTAAAGAGCATACACATCAGTGTACTGATCATGGTTTTCTCCTCCTTTTTCGACTTATCAGATTATTTAATGACGCAGGCCTCTTCCATATAGATACCCCGCCACCGAAATACAACTACTGCAACATTTAAATTTAACTTGCAAAGCCTCTTTTCTCGTTTATTGTTGTACATTTCAAAAAGAGGTGAACCACCGAATTTCTTAGCCACTAGTGTTTCATTGCCATTTTTTTTTTAAACAGCAGCAAAAGCATCAGTGCTTATCAATGAGATTGTTTAAAGTACTCAAATCTTTACTTTGGAGCCGTAAAGTATGAGATTCCTTTTTTAGTAGCATTTTGATTTGCATTTCTTGCCTCCCCCTCCTTTGTCTCTGCTTTCTCTCAACTGTTCTCATAACATTTATACTCTTCTCACTCACACTCATAACATTTATACTCTTCTCACTCACACTCATAACATTTATACTCTTCTCACTCACACTCATAACATTTATACTCTTCTCACTCACACTCATAACATTTATACTCTTCTCACTCACACTCATAACATTTATACTCTTCTCACTCACACTCATAACATTTATACTCTTCTCACTCACACTCATAACATTTATACTGTTCTCACTCACACTCATAACATTTATACTCTTCTCACTCACACTCATAACATTTATACTCTTCTCACTCACACTCATAACATTTACACTGCTCTCACTCACACTCATAACATTTATACTCTTCTCACTCACACTCATAACATTTATACTCTTCTCACTCACACTCATAACATTTACACTGCTCTCACTCACACTCATAACATTTATACTCTTCTCACTCACACTCATAACATTTATACTCTTCTCACTCACACTCATAACATTTATACTGTTCTCACTCACACTCATAACATTTATACTCTTCTCACTCACACTCATAACATTTATACTCTTCTCACTCACACTCATAACATTTATACTCTTCTCACTCACACTCATAACATTTACACTCTTCTCACTCACACTCATAACATTTATACTCTTCTCACTCACACTCATAACATTTATACTCTTCTCACTCACACTCATAACATTTATACTCTTCTCACTCACACTCATAACATTTACACTGCTCTCACTCACACTCATAACATTTATACTCTTCTCACTCACACTCATAACATTTATACTCTTCTCACTCACACTCATAACATTTACACTGCTCTCACTCACACTCATAACATTTATACTCTTCTCACTCACACTCATAACATTTATACTCTTCTCACTCACACTCATAACATTTACACTGCTCTCACTCACACTCATAACATTTATACTCTTCTCACTCACACTCATAACATTTACACTGCTCTCACTCACACTCATAACATTTATACTCTTCTCACTCACACTCATAACATTTATACTCTTCTCACTCACACTCATAACATTTACACTGCTCTCACTCACACTCATAACATTTACACTGCTCTCACTCACACTCATAACATTTACACTCTTCTCACTCACACTCATAACATTTATACTCTTCTCACTCACACTCATAACATTTACACTCTTCTCACTCACACTCATAACATTTATACTCTTCTCACTCACACTCATAACATTTACACTCTTCTCACTCACACTCATAACATTTACACTCTTCTCACTCACACTCATAACATTTACACTCTTCTCACTCACACTCATAACATTTACACTCTTCTCACTCACACTCATAACATTTACACTCTTCTCACTCACACTCATAACATTTATACTCTTCTCACTCACACTCATAACATTTACACTCTTCTCACTCACACTCATAACATTTATACTCTTCTCACTCACACTCATAACATTTATACTGTTCTCACTCACACTCATAACATTTATACTCTTCTCACTCACACTCATAACATTTATACTCTTCTCACTCACACTCATAACATTTATACTCTTCTCACTCACACTCATAACATTTACACTCTTCTCACTCACACTCATAACATTTATACTCTTCTCACTCACACTCATAACATTTATACTCTTCTCACTCACACTCATAACATTTACACTCTTCTCACTCACACTCATAACATTTATACTCTTCTCACTCACACTCATAACATTTATACTCTTCTCACTCACACTCATAACATTTATACTCTTCTCACACTCATAACATTTACACTCTTCTCACTCACACTCATAACATTTATACTCTTCTCACTCACACTCATAACATTTATACTCTTCTCACTCACACTCATAACATTTACACTCTTCTCACTCACACTCATAACATTTATACTCTTCTCACTCACACTCATAACATTTACACTCTTCTCACTCACACTCATAACATTTATACTCTTCTCACTCACACTCATAACATTTATACTCTTCTCACTCACACTCATAACATTTATACTGTTCTCACTCACACTCATAACATTTACACTCTTCTCACTCACACTCATAACATTTATACTGTTCTCACTCACACTCATAACATTTATACTCTTCTCACTCACACTCATAACATTTATACTCTTCTCACTCACACTCATAACATTTACACTCTTCTCACTCACACTCATAACATTTACACTGTTCTCACTCACACTCATAACATTTACACTCTTCTCACTCACACTCATATCATTTATACTCTTCTCACTCACACTCATAACATTTATACTCTTCTCACTCACACTCATAACATTTACACTCTTCTCACTCACACTCATAACATTTATACTCTTCTCACTCACACTCATAACATTTATACTCTTCTCACTCACACTCATAACATTTATACTCTTCTCACTCACACTCATAACATTTATACTCTTCTCACTCACACTCATAACATTTACACTCTTCTCACTCACACTCATAACATTTATACTCTTCTCACTCACACTCATAACATTTACACTCTTCTCACTCACACTCATAACATTTATACTCTTCTCACTCACACTCATAACATTTACACTGCTCTCACTCACACTCATAACATTTACACTCTTCTCACTCACACTCATAACATTTATACTCTTCTCACTCACACTCATAACATTTACACTCTTCTCACTCACACTCATAACATTTACACTGCTCTCACTCACACTCATAACATTTACACTCTTCTCACTCACACTCATAACATTTATACTCTTCTCACTCACACTCATAACATTTATACTGTTCTCACTCACACTCATAACATTTACACTGCTCTCACTCACACTCATAGCATTTACACTCTTCTCACTCACACTCATAACATTTATACTCTTCTCACTCACACTCATAACATTTATACTCTTCTCACTCACACTCATAACATTTACACTCTTCTCACTCACACTCATAACATTTATACTCTTCTCACTCACACTCATAACATTTACACTCTTCTCACTCACACTCATAACATTTACACTGCTCTCACTCACACTCATAACATTTACACTCTTCTCACTCACACTCATAACATTTACACTCTTCTCACTCACACTCATAACATTTACACTCTTCTCACTCACACTCATAACATTTATACTCTTCTCACTCACACTCATAACATTTATACTCTTCTCACACTCATAACATTTACACTCTTCTCACTCACACTCATAACATTTATACTCTTCTCACTCACACTCATAACATTTATACTCTTCTCACTCACACTCATAACATTTATACTCTTCTCACTCACACTCATAACATTTACACTCTTCTCACTCACACTCATAACATTTATACTCTTCTCACTCACACTCATAACATTTACACTCTTCTCACTCACACTCATAACATTTATACTCTTCTCACTCACACTCATAACATTTATACTCTTCTCACTCACACTCATAACATTTATACTCTTCTCACTCACACTCATAACATTTATACTCTTCTCACTCACACTCATAACATTTATACTCTTCTCACTCACACTCATAACATTTACACTCTTCTCACTCACACTCATAACATTTATACTCTTCTCACTCACACTCATAACATTTACACTCTTCTCACTCACACTCATAACATTTATACTCTTCTCACTCACACTCATAACATTTATACTCTTCTCACTCACACTCATAACATTTACACTGTTCTCACTCACACTCATAACATTTATACTCTTCTCACTCACACTCATAACATTTACACTGCTCTCACTCACACTCATAACATTTACACTGTTCTCACTCACACTCATAACATTTATACTCTTCTCACTCACACTCATAACATTTATACTCTTCTCACTCACACTCATAACATTTACACTCTTCTCACTCCCACTCATAACATTTACACTCTTCTCACTCACACTCATAACATTTATACTCTTCTCACTCACACTCATAACATTTACACTCTTCTCACTCACACTCATAACATTTATACTCTTCTCACTCACACTCATAACATTTACACTCTTCTCACTCACACTCATAACATTTATACTCTTCTCACTCACACTCATAACATTTATACTCTTCTCACTCACACTCATAACATTTACACTGTTCTCACTCACACTCATAACATTTACACTCTTCTCACTCACACTCATAACATTTACACTGTTCTCACTCACACTCATAACATTTATACTCTTCTCACTCACACTCATAACATTTACACTCTTCTCACTCACACTCATAACATTTACACTGCTCTCACTCACACTCATAACATTTATACTCTTCTCACTCACACTCATAACATTTATACTCTTCTCACTCACACTCATAACATTTATACTCTTCTCACTCACACTCATAACATTTACACTGCTCTCACTCACACTCATAACATTTATACTCTTCTCACTCACACTCATAACATTTATACTCTTCTCACTCACACTCATAACATTTACACTGTTCTCACTCACACTCATAACATTTATACTCTTCTCACTCACACTCATAACATTTACACTGTTCTCACTCACACTCATAACATTTATACTCTTCTCACTCACACTCATAACATTTATACTCTTCTCACTCACACTCATAACATTTACACTCTTCTCACTCACACTCATAACATTTACACTGCTCTCACTCACACTCATAACATTTATACTCTTCTCACTCACACTCATAACATTTATACTCTTCTCACTCACACTCATAACATTTATACTCTTCTCACTCACACTCATAACATTTACACTGTTCTCACTCACACTCATAACATTTACACTCTTCTCACTCACACTCATAACATTTATACTCTTCTCACTCACACTCATAACATTTACACTGCTCTCACTCACACTCATAACATTTACACTGCTCTCACTCACACTCATAACATTTACACTCTTCTCACTCACACTCATAACATTTATACTCTTCTCACTCACACTCATAACATTTATACTCTTCTCACTCACACTCATAACATTTATACTCTTCTCACTCACACTCATAACATTTATACTCTTCTCACTCACACTCATAACATTTATACTCTTCTCACTCACACTCATAACATTTACACTGTTCTCACTCACACTCATAACATTTACACTCTTCTCACTCACACTCATAACATTTATACTCTTCTCACTCACACTCATAACATTTATACTCTTCTCACTCACACTCATAACATTTATACTCTTCTCACTCACACTCATAACATTTACACTGTTCTCACTCACACTCATAACATTTACACTCTTCTCACTCACACTCATAACATTTATACTCTTCTCACTCACACTCATAACATTTACACTCTTCTCACTCACACTCATAACATTTATACTCTTGTCACTCACACTCATAACATTTATACTCTTCTCACTCACACTCATAACATTTATACTCTTCTCACTCACACTCATAACATTTACACTCTTCTCACTCACACTCATAACATTTACACTCTTCTCACTCACACTCATAACATTTATACTCTTCTCACTCACACTCATAACATTTATACTCTTCTCACTCACACTCATAACATTTACACTCTTCTCACTCACACTCATAACATTTATACTCTTCTCACTCACACTCATAACATTTACACTCTTCTCACTCACACTCATAACATTTACACTCTTCTCACTCACACTCATAACATTTACACTCTTCTCACTCACACTCATAACATTTATACTCTTCTCACTCACACTCATAACATTTATACTCTTGTCACTCACACTCATAACATTTATACTCTTCTCACTCACACTCATATCATTTATACTCTTCTCACTCACACTCATAACATTTATACTCTTCTCACTCACACTCATAACATTTATACTCTTGTCACTCACACTCATAACATGTATACTCTTCTCACTCACACTCATAACATTTATACTCTTGTCACTCACACTCATAACATTTATACTCTTCTCACTCACACTCATAACATTTACACTCTTCTCACTCACACTCATATCATTTATACTCTTCTCACTCACACTCATAACATTTATACTCTTCTCACTCACACTCATAACATTTATACTCTTGTCACTCACACTCATAACATGTATACTCTTCTCACTCACACTCATAACATTTATACTCTTGTCACTCACACTCATAACATTTATACTCTTCTCACTCACACTCATAACATGTATACTCTTCTCACTCACACTCATAACATTTATACTCTTGTCACTCACACTCATAACATGTATACTCTTTCTATCATCATGCTGTAATATATTATGACTCAGACATCTTATTTTACATATATACATACATATACGTTTTTTAAAACTTTAAAAAGATTTTTATTAACATTTTTATGTTTTTTTTATCAGGTGTACATATGTGTGTAATATTAAGGACAAAAAGCAGCAAAGGAAAAGGAAGAATTCCTCTGTTGTGCCAAAAGAATACACATATAGCACTCTCTTATTCCCACATAAAAATATTAAGCATGTGTGAATTGGGCTTTGTGTGACTTGATTCCACAAACTTTGGATAAAAACATTAATCTTTATTGATACACAGGTTAAAAATTTGGGATATTAAAAACCATAGTGCTTAAACCTTGAGACCAATATCCTTCAGATCAAACGGAACCGCTATTATTTATATGGAAACAGGGAACTGAAAATAGTAACTATTGTGTATATTTACATAATTCCTGATACAGGCTTAAAGGGCCACTGTAAGTAAATATTTTCTATGCCTGTTACTAACTAACTACCCCAAATACGCTTTTTATCAATAGCATTTCATTAACATATCTCTACCGTATATCAGAAATCTTGTCTGCAAATTTAATTGTTTTCCAAACCCACTCCGTGGGTATCCTTTGCTCTGTACCAATCCGTTTACAATACCTAGGTTTCAAAATGGCACTTTAAACACAAAGTTATTGGTTTAAGTATTTTGAACATGCAGTGCTGAAAATAGTGGGCAGGATAACGTGACATCATCGGCAAATAAAAGATATAACTTTTAGAACGTTATGAAACTTCGTTTTGGAGAAAATATAGGTCAGTAGGTTTTAATTAATGTTTATTAACTTTAATATGTTAGTTGTTTAGCTTAAAAATTGTAATAGAAAGTAATCCTTTAATTGAATCCAACTAGGTAGTGCCATTGGTTTCCCTCTTTTCATATGTGTGTAATAGTTTATTTGAATATGTTTGTGATGTGTAACTTTTTTTTTTTTTACCCTTACGATAAGTCTTCAAGCGCACTAATCCATTGAGCTCAAATATGTTTGTGCTTAAACGCAACCATTTACTTTCAACTTGTAATATGTGCACTAATTCGCTCAGATGTGAAATTGCTTATTGTGTCCCGTGCTAACAATAGCACACCATTTGTAATCTTGCCCTTAATTTGCAGCATTTGGTTACAGAATTATTTTGTTGGCCTACTAGGGAAAGTAAGATAAAGTATAATTATTATAAAAAAAAAGTGAGGTGTTTAATGTCTTTTTTTTTTTAATGGCTTTTTAAAAAAATATTTTTGTGTAGATTATGTCTCCAGCTGTGGTTTGTAATAAGTTGTCATGATAAACTTTTACATGCAGAGAATGTGGCCATCAGTAATAGTACATTGCCTGTTGCTGTTCTTTTAAACATCTAATGTACAAGATATACTTCTGAATTTATAAGAATGTATTGCTGATTCTATTCAGAAGGCTTTGTCTGCCATCCCGCCTTCTAATAAATGTAAAGGTCTTTTTAAACTTCTCATAAAGTTGATGAAATTTCAAGTGACCGACAACATACTGAATTATCCTCCTCTGATGAGGATCTATCTGATTCAGAAGATCCTTCCTCAGATATTGACACTAACAAATCTACTTATTTATTGAAAATGGAGTACATTCATTCTTTGTTGAAGAAGTGTTGATTTTATTGGATACTGAGGAGACTAGTCCTCTTGATATTAAAGCTAGTAAACGTTTAAATTCTGTTTATAAAAACCTCCTGTAGTTATTTCAGAGTTTTTTTCAATTCCTGATGCTATTTATGATATGATTTCTAAGGAATGGAATAGGCCTGGTACTTCTTTTATTCCTTCTTTAAGGTTTAAAAAATTGTATCCTTTGCTAGCAGTTATATTGGAGTTTTGGGAAAAGATCCCCAAAGTTGATGGAGTTATCTCTACTCTTGCTAAACGTACTACTATTCCTATGAAAGATAGTATTTCTTTTAAAGATCTTTTAGATAGGAAACTTAAATCTTTTCTAAGAAAAGCTTATTTATTTTAAGGTCTTCTTCTTAGGCCTGCAATTTCTTTGGCTGATGTTGCAGCTGCTTCAACTTTTTGGTTGGAAACTTTAGCGCAATCGAATCATGATTTGTCTAGCATTGTTAACTTGATTCAACATGCTAATAATTTCATTTGTGATGCCATTTTTTTGATATCATCACAATTGATGTTAAATCTCTGTATTTAGCTATTTTAGCTAGAAGAGCTTTGTGGCTTAAATCTTGGAATGCTGATATGACTTTTAAGTCCAGATTGCTATTTCTTTCCTTCCAAGGTAATAAATTATTTGGTTCACAGTTGGATTCAATAATTTCAACTGTCACTGGGGGGTAGGGAGTTTTTTGCCTCAAGATAAGATCTAAGGGTAAATTTAAAGCTTCTAACCGTTTTCGTTCTTAAATAAGGAACAGAGACCTACTTCTTCCCCAAGGAATCAGTTTCCAATTGGAAGTTTTCTTCAAATTGGAATAAATCCAAGCCATTTAAGAGATTAAAGCCAGCCCCTAAATCCACATGAAGGTGTGGCTCTTATTCCAGCTCAGCTGGTAGGGGGCAGATTAAGATTGTGTTTTCTAAGATGTTTGGATCAATTCAATCTAAAATCATTGGATAGGGGTACAGAATAGGATTTAGAGTAAGATCGCCTGTGAGAAGATTTTTTTTCTCGCGCGCAT
Source organism: Bombina bombina (assembly GCF_027579735.1). Classification (NCBI taxonomy): domain Eukaryota; kingdom Metazoa; phylum Chordata; class Amphibia; order Anura; family Bombinatoridae; genus Bombina; species Bombina bombina. Next base: position 143,710,630 of record NC_069508.1, read on the forward strand.
TCCAGCAAACCCAGTAAAGGCTCAGGCTTTCCTGAAGTGTGTTTCAGACCTGGAGTTATCTGGGGTAATCATGCCAGTTCCGTTTCAGGAACAGGGTCTGGGGTTTTATTCAAATCTATTCATTGTCCCAAAGAAAGTAATTTCATTTAGACCAGTTTTGGATCTAAAAATTTTGAATCGATATGTAAGAGTACCAACTTTCAAAATGGTGACTATAAGGTCTATTCTGCTTTTTGTTCAGCAAGGGCATTATATGCCCACAATAGACTTACAGGATTCATATCTTCATATTCTGATTCATCCAGATTGCTTTCAATTTCTGAGATTCTCTTTTTTAGACAAGCATTACCAATTTGTTGCTCTTCCTTTTTGGCCTAGTGACAGCTCTATTAATTTTTTCAAAGGATCTTGGTGTCCTACTCTCTGTTATCAGAGAGCGGGGTGTTGCAGGGGTCTCCTTATTTGGACGATATCTTGGTACTTGCTCAGTCTTTACGTTCTGCAGAATCTCACACAAATCAACTAGTGTTTCTTCAAAGACATGGTTGGAGGATCAATTTACCAAAAGTTCCTTGATTCCTCAGACAAGGGTCACCTTTTTAGGCTTCCAGATAGATTCAGTGTCCATGACTCTGTCTCTAACAAGACAAGAGACAATTTAAATTGGTTTCAGCTTGTCGGAACCTTCAGTCTCTATTATTCCCTTCAGTAGCTATGTGCATGGAAGTTTTAGGTCTCATGACTGCAGCATCGGACGCGATTCCCTTTGCTCGTTTTCATATGAGACCTCTCCAGCTTTGTATGCTGAATCAATGGTGCAGGGATTATACAAGGATATCACAATTAATATCCTTAAATCCCAATGTTCGACTATCTCTGACTTGGTGGTTAGATCACCATCGTATAGTTCTAGGGGCCTCTTTCGTTCATCCAACCTGGACTGTGATCACAACAGATGCAAGTCTTTTCAGGTTGGGGAGCTGTTTCTCTGACAGCACAAGGGGTTTGGGAATCTCAAGAGGCGAAATTACCAATCAATATTTTGCAACTCCGTGCAATTTTCAGGGCTCTTCAGGCTTGGCCTCTATTGAAGAGGAAACCGTTTATTTGTTTTCAGACAGACAATATCACAGCTGTGGCATATGTCAATTATCAAGGTGGTACTCACAGTCCCTTAGCTATGATAGAAGTATCTTGAATACTTTCTTGGGTGGAATCCAGCTCTTGTCTAATTTCTGTGGTATATATCCCAGGTGTAGACAATTGGGAAGTGGATTATCTCAGCCGTCAGACTTTACATCTGGGGGAGTGGTCTCTCCATCCAGATGTGTTCTCTCAGATTGTTCAGGGGTGGGGTCTTCCAACCTGCTTATATTTTCCCGCCTCTAGTTCTTCTTCCAAGAGTGATATCCAAAATCATCATGGAACAGTCATTTGTATTGCTTGTAGCTCCAGCATGGCCTGAAAGGTTTTGGTATGCAGATCTTGTTCAGATGTCCAGTTGCCAACCTTGGCCTCTTCCATTTAGGTTGGATCTTCTGTCTCAAGGTCCGTTTTTTTCCATCAGGATTTCAAATCATTTAATTTAAAAGTATGGGAATTTAACGCCTAGTGCTTAGTCATAGAAGTTTCTCTGACTCAGTGATTAATACTATGTTACAGGCTCGTAAATCTGTTTCTGGAAAGATGTATTATCGAGTTTGGAAGACTTATTTTCATGGTGTTCTTCTCATAAATTTGCTTGGCATTCTTTCAGAATTCCTAGAATTTTTCAGTTTCTTCAGGATGGTCTGAATAAGGTTTTGTCTGCAAGTTCCTTGAAGGGACAAATCTTTGCTCATTCTGTCTTATTTCACAGAAAGATTGCTAAGCTTCCTGATATTCACTGTTTTTTATCGTATTCGATCGGGTTGATTTTTGTCCGCTGCCTCAGAGCAGGCAGACAAGTTATAGAGCAGAGGTCTTTAGACCGTTGCTTCATAACTTCAGTTTCCGGCGAGCCTGAAGGCTCGCACGGAAACAGGGGCATTAGCTCCATTGGGAGCTTGATAATTCGGCCCCATAGGTTCTATTATATTGCAAAGTTGTTTCATTGCGTATAAGTAAATATTTTATATAAAAATCGCAAGGTTTATTGTCCCTTTAGGCAAAGGTGAACTTTATTCTAATGCCCATTTGCTGAAAATATAAAATGTACTTTCTGCTAATGATTACTGGCTAATTAGGTATTGCCTGCCAATACCGATTAACTGATCGGTGTAATGAACATTAACAGAAAATAAACAATTAATAGAACTCTAGCTTCAATTTAAATGTAAACAGCTTTTACTTCACATTTTATGCTTAAATGCAGCTTATAAATTATATAAACATTTTGAGGACAATGTCCCTTTAATATCATTTAGGGTACATTATTCATACACACTTGCTTAGATGCAATAAAGCATCTTGGGACTATGTGCTCCATTTATTAAAAGTCTGGGGGACTAGGTTCACGTCTGGGAGCCTACCTTTGCAGTGAGCGGGCGCCGGGCAGCAAATACTACCTGCATTTAAAGGGACAGTATACACCAGAATTTTTATTGATTTAAAAGATTGATAATCCCTTTATTACCCATTCCCTAGTTTTGCATAACCAACACAGTTATATAAATACACTTTTTAACTCTGTGATTACTTTGTATCGAAGCCTCTGTAGACAGTCCCCTTATTTCAGTTCTTTTGACAGACTTGCATTTTAGCCAATCAGTGCTGGCTCATAGGAACTCCACGTGCGTGAGCACAGTGTTATCTATATGACACACATGAACTAACACCCTCTAGTGGTGAAAAACTGTCAAAATGCCCTGAGAGATGACGCGGGCTTAGAAATTAGCATATGAACCTCCTAGGTTTAACTTTTAACTAAGAATACCAAGAGAATAAAGCAAAATTGGTGATAAAAGTAAATTGAAAAATTGTTTCAAATTACATGCTGTATCTTAATTATGATAGTTTATTTTGGACTAGACTGTCCCTTTAACATTGCACAAGTCGCTGCTTGTGCAATGTCGCTCATGCATGGCCAATCACACTCAAGTGGGGGCTGTCAATCATACTGATTGGATCAGAATGATTTAATTCTGCTACATTTTACATGGTGGAGAGGCTAAGTAGCTTTGGTACAATTTGAAACGCTTGCGTCCAAAACTATCTACTCTACAGTCTTTGTAGCCTGAGTAGGAAGCGGTTTACGTGCTTATGACTGTGAAATATCAATAAAGTTGACCAACAGGATGTTCTAAGGCCATAAGCCTAGTGTCATGCAACTTTCAAAAGCACACACAGAAAAAGAATATATAATGTTCCACTTGCAATCTAGCCCACTTTGTTTTTCAAATGTAGCAACAGTGGCTGCTAGATCAGCTTTAAAGGGACATTAAAGGAACATGAAACCCCCATTTTTTTCTTTCATGATTCAGATATAGCATATAACTCTAAACAACTTTCCAATTTACTTCTGTTGTCTGCTTTGCTTCATTCTCTTTGGTATTCTTTGTTAATAAAATACCTATATAGGCTTAGGAACTGTAAGCTAACTGCTGATTTGTGGATGCACAACATATATGCCCCTTATTATTGGCTTACATACGTGCTCAGCTAGTTCCCTGTAGTGCATTGCTGCTCCTTCTATAAAGGATACCAAGAGAAGGAAAATTGATAACAGAAGTTAATTGGAAGTTGTTTAAAGCTGAATTCTCTATACATGAAAAAAAAACAATTTGTTTCAAGTTTCTTTTAAAACTGCTGTGTACAACTATTGTTATGCCAAGCTATATTTTTTTCCTCATGTGTGCAGCTATCTTTAAAGCCATTTTCTGATTTTAACCCCTCAGAGGTACTGGATGGTGAAGCTCGCTCCTCATCTTCATACTGGGTGCCGCCATCTTGGTGCTAACTTATTCTCCCAACCTGTGGCTGAATCAGTGCACTTTCACAGATTACAATGTTTGGACGTTTAATCATGTTAATTATTATATCAATATAAAATATATACTTTCTAATTTACTCCTATTATCAATTTTTCTTCGTTCTCTTGCTATCTTTATTTGAAATGGCAAGAATGTAAGCATAGGAGTCAGCCCATTGTTGCTTCAGCACCTGGGTAGCACTTTCTGATTGGTGTCTAAATGTAGCCACCAATCAACAAGTGCTACCGACATTCTGAACCAAAAATTGGCCGGCTTCTCAGCTTACTTTCAAATAAAGATACCAAGAGAACAAATAAAAAATGATAATAGGAGTAAATTAGAAAATTGCTTAAAATTGCCTGCTCTATCTAAATCATTAAAGTTTAATTTTGACTAGACTATTCCTTTAAGTTAAAAATAAAAAAACAACAGTTAACATCTTCACACTGGGAGCTTGGTGCTAAAGTATTCTCCCTCCCTGTGACAGAAGAGGTGCACTTACACAGTTCTTTGTCACTGTTAAGAGCTTTTATATTTAAAGGGATATTCCAGCCAAAATTGGAAACCACATGGGTGCATTTTGGTATTGAACAGAATCATTTTTTTTTAATATACATGCGTTAGCAAAAATGCTTCTAATAAAAGCTATAACTGTTTCAAAAGTGTATTTAAGTATGCACCGTGCACCAGCATTTTAAACACAGCACTTGCTCAGAGAGCCTAAAGTGCTTGTACCATCTGGTAATTACTGAATTTGTTAATTGCTGACATGATACAAGCCCCACTGATGCTCTAAACAGCTGCATTATTTAAAATGTGGGTGCAGTGACAATATCTCGCTATGCTTCACATGCACGTGCAGATAAAAATGTTAACACTAAAACAGTGATAACTCTTAATAGAAGCATTTTTGCCAATACATGTATTTGCAAATATCTTTCTATTTAAAGATGTAATAAATATATGTGTATTTAAAGTTTGATTGGAATGTCCCTTTAAGTAACTTTTAAACAGTTTACATTTATGCAGCTTTTTTTTTTCTTTTAAGTGCTCGCTCTCTATTATATTAGCTAAATGGACATACAAGGTATTGCTGTCGGTAATGCCACTGATGTACGAAAGCACATTGTTTCTGTCACACGGCGCAAGAATACATGTAATCTGAGATGGCGATGCCTTTTATAAGCAGGCGGAGCTTCAGCAACCGGCACTTGTTACAGGTTTAAAAAAGAGAACAGCTCTCAACAGGAGGAAAAACAATTGAATGTTCACAGTAGTAACAATCAGGTTAATGAACCTTTAAAAAGACATTAAATACTAAATAAATTATAGATAGAATGCAGCATTAGCCTGAGAATAACACGTAGACAGATTTTTATAAGGTTTAATTAGTTGTTTAAATATTGACAAAATACGTGTAAAGTTTTAATATAAATAAAGCTGCCATGTTGTAACCTAGGTTACCTTCTCTGCTGTGGCCAATTAGAGACAGTTATAAATAGGTCACTATAGTGTGCATCCAATGGCTGTGTGGAATATAACAGTGTTCTGCATTTCCACTTCTTACAAGAACTGAAAAGCACATGATTGTCAGAATGGAATTACAGGAAAAGGGGACAAAATAAATAATGAAAGTATATTGCTGAGTTTTTTTATACATACAATTTATCATTTTATATTGCCATCTAAAAATGTTTTAAGTACTGCCTGTGTATATATAATTTACATACCCATTACACGTCCTCTACACATACTTCAAAGCCTTTGTACTTTAAAAATGAATCAGTCATCAAGCATCTGAAAATAATTTAAAATAGTATGATAAATATCATATTCAATCAGTAAAGAATTGTTTGTGAGAAAAATCTTTAAGCAAGTTATTTAAATGAGTACAACTACACATCTCAGTATTATCTGCATTACTAAGCACCTGGGTAACTATAGGAACAAAGGTAGGAGATGTGATTCATTGGTTAAGGGCACAACGTAAGTCATTCTCTTTACTAACAATAAGGCATTGATAGACAAAGTTCTGAAGCAAGAGATAAAATGTTTTTTAATAAATATTTAGAATTGTTTGTCAAACTGCGTTACAATTTGTGTTTATGTATTTTCCTTTTACGACTAGTTTTCATTTCTGGTATAAAGTGGTGGTAACATAAAACATCTCCATATAATTTAATGGAGATACTTGCGGTTACAATAATTTTACACAATTTGCAAGAACAATGGAAACTAGGCCTTAAGGGGACATGAAACCTAATTTTTTTTTGGGGGGGGGAGGGGATCAGATAGAACATGCTAGTTTAAAAATCTAACAAATTGACTTCTAATGTCAAATTTGTTTCATTCTTTTGGTATCCTTTGTTGAAAAGAATACCCAGGTAGGCTCAGGAGAAACAATGCACTACTGGGAGCTAGCTGCTAATTAGTGGATGCAAATAAATGCCTTGTTACATGAGGTGTTCAGATAGCTACCAGTAATGTATTGCTGCTCTTTCAACAGAAGATACCAAGAGAATTAAGCAACTTTGAATAGAAGTAAATTCCAAACTTGTTTAAAATTGTTAATTCTATCTGAATCATGAAAGAAAATGTTTGGGTTTCATGTCCCTTTAATGTTTTAAGCTAGTGCACATCCTTATTATATTAGACTCAGAATAAGAAAAGACTTCGCTGTTGAAATTATTATTATACTTTATTTATAAAGCGCCAATATATTCTGCAGCACTGTTATTGGTTGCAATTGATATAAGTAAAACAATGATAAGAGACAAGACAAAATATGACAAACAAATACACGAGAAGCTGAGGGCCCTATTCCCATGGGAATTTACAATCTAGAAGGGTAGGCGAGTGAGAAACAGGAGGTGAGGACTGCAAGGGTGGGAATAATGTTAATGGATTACAGTAAATAAAAAAGTTTGTGTATATAACAATTATATATACTTAATTACCAATATTAAATTAATTAAATGCACTTACTGTGAATGTTGAACGATCCGTGTATTAAAAACCGTTTATAAACTTTTTATCCAGACATCATGAACGACAACCCACTAATATGGGCAGTGCACTCGTTCATTCCTTCCTCCAATCGGCAGTCGTTATTTTGCATATTCTTAAAATAATAATGCTTCGTCTTGTGCATGCGCATTAAGTCTCGTGAGATTGCGCATGCGCTTAAGCCCATATTACCTACAACCAATTCTCCTACATTCAACAGCTATCCAGAGAGTGACATACGAGCAAGCTTGCGTATGCGCATCGTGGCCGCCATATTCCAACCTGGGTTGTCAGCCCGGGTTGGACAACTTGAAAAGGTACCCACGGAGTGGGCTTGGAAAATTACAAAAAAAATTAAAAAAAGATTGCGACAAAACGGTAAATATTTGGAAAAACAGCGCATTGAAAAAGTTACTGTAATGCAGAGTTGGGTGAGGGAAATTATTAGGTAGGAGGAATTCATGTGTTCCTGAATTGGGTAGAAGGATTCCCTGAACAAAATGTAGTAGATATATTGGAGTAGATTTATCTAAATAATTTCTATTGCTAAATCATTTCTTGTGAAATGCTTGTGCAATGCCGTCCCCTGCACATTCATGGCCGTTAGCAGGGGGTATTAATCATCCCGAGTGTATCTGATCAGGATGATTGCAGTCCACCACCTCAGAGGTGGCGGAGGAGTTAAGGAACCAGTGGTCTTGTGACTGCTGTTTTTTAACTTATGTTTCAAGCGAGCCGGAAGTCTGGTGTGGAAACAGCAGCATACGCTGCTTCATAAATCTACTCTGTAGTGGGTTTTTTTCCTCCAAGTAGCTGCATAAAGGTACAGACATCTGAATGTGATGACCCATCCAATGCTCAAATTCCATCTCACTTGCACACTCGCATTATTTACATTGCTCTTCCACCTACAAGGTAAGTAGTGAGGAAGTGCGCATGCAGCATTTGTAGGGAACAACTTCTTTGGGGTAGATATCCCTCCACTTTGCTGTACCCACTGCAGCTACAGAAAAAAACAAAACTCTGCAGGCTTGAGAAAGGGTGGGAGAAAACTGTGGGAATAGTAAAACAAGAAAATTTTAACCTTAAAGGGACAGTCTACACCTTAGTAATTTTAAAGTCTTACCTTAGATTAAGCTGCAAATAGCTTCCTGCACCCCTTTCTATATCATGCAGCAGGAACATAAAAAAAGTTATTTTAAAAAGAGTATAGTTTCTGGCCACTTTGAAATTGCTGCCAAACTCCACCCACTGATGATGTCACGACCTGAGCTGCATCTGGGCACTCTGCTGAATAGCATTGAAAGTCTGCTGAATCTAACTAGTGAGGCTTTTGTGATTGGACTCCATATGCAGCTCAGATTGTGATGTCATAAGTGGGTGGAGTTTGGTGACCATCTCAAAGTGGCCAGGAACTACAGGGAGTGCAGAATTATTAGGCAAATGAGTATTTTGACCACATCATCCTCTTTATGCATGTTGTCTTACTCCAAGCTGTATAGGCTCGAAAGCCTACTACCAATTAAGCATATTAGGTGATGTGCATCTCTGTAATGAGAAGGGGTGTGGTCTAATGACATCAACACCCTATATCAGGTGTGCATAATTATTAGGCAACTTCCTTTCCTTTGGCAAAATGGGTCAAAAGAAGGACTTGACAGGCTCAGAAAAGTAAAAAATAGCGAGATATCTTGCAGAGGGATGCAGCACTCTTAAAATTGCAAAGCTTCTGAAGCGTGATCATCGAACAATCAAGCGTTTCATTGAAAATAGTCAACAGGGTCGCAAGAAGCGTGTGGAAAAACCAAGGCGCAAAATAACTGCCCATGAACTGAGAAAAGTCAAGCGTGCAGCTGCCAAGATGCCACTTGCCACCAGTTTGGCCATATTTCAGAGCTGCAACATCACTGGAGTGCCCAAAAGCACAAGGTGTGCAATACTCAGAGACATGGCCAAGGTAAGAAAGGCTGAAAGACGACCACCACTGAACAAGACACACAAGCTGAAACGTCAAGACTGGGCCAAGAAATATATCAAGACTGATTTTTCTAAGGTTTTATGGACTGATGAAATGAGAGTGAGTCTTGATGGGCCAGATGGATGGGCCCGTGGCTGGATTGGTAAAGGGCAGAGAGCTCCAGTCCGACTCAGACGCCAGCAAGGTGGAGGTGGAGTACTGGTTTGGGCTGGTATCATCAAAGATGAGCTTGTGGGGCCTTTTCGGGTTGAGGATGGAGTCAAGCTCAACTCCCAGCCCTACTGCCAGTTTCTGGAAGACACCTTCTTCAAGCAGTGGTACAGGAAGAAGTCTGCATCCTTCAAGAAAAACATGATTTTCATGCAGGACAATGCTCCATCACACGCGTCCAAGTACTCCACAGCGTGGCTGGCAAGAAAGGGTATAAAAGAAGAAAATCTAATGACATGGCCTCCTTGTTCACCTGATCTGAACCCCATTGAGAACCTGTGGTCCATCATCAAATGTGAGATTTACAAGGAGGGAAAACAGTACACCTCTCTGAACAGTGTCTGGGAGGCTGTGGTTGCTGCTGCACGCAATGTTGATGGTGAACAGATCAAAACACTGACAGAATCCATGGATGGCAGGCTTTTGAGTGTCCTTGCAAAGAAAGGTGGCTATATTGGTCACTGATTTGTTTTTGTTTTGTTTTTGAATGTCAGAAATTTATATTTGTGAATGTTGAGATGTTATATTGGTTTCACTGGTAAAAATAAATAATTGAAATGGGTATATATTTGTTTTTTGTTAAGTTGCCTAATAATTATGCACAGTAATAGTCACCTGCACACACAGATATCCCCCTAAAATAGCTATAACTAAAAACAAACTAAAAACTACTTCCAAAACTATTCATCTTTGATATTAATGAGTTTTTTGGGTTCATTGAGAACATGGTTGTTGTTCAATAATAAAATTAATCCTCAAAAATACAACTTGCCTAATAATTCTGCACTCCCTGTATATACTTTCCAAAATAACTTTTTAACCCTCCTGCTGCATTATATAGAAAGCGGTGCAGGAGGCAATTTGCAGCTTAATCTAAGGTAAGACTTTAAGATAACTAAGGGGGTAGACTGTCCTTTTGAACTAAGTGATTATTTTAATCATTTTAGGATATATTAACTTAATCAACAAATTCACCATAAATATTTTATTTCACTTCACTAATATTTTTTTTTAAACTGAAAATGAAATTCCATTTTCGAAGGTTATGAGCTTGCAGTGGGACCCGCACTATTATAAACAATGAAACCCTTAACAACCGGTGACGTACATGGTATGTTGTGGTTGTTAAAGGATTAAAGAATTTACTTTTGTTAAAAAATTGTTACATTGCTTCTTTTGAAACATTTGAATGGGAGAACTAATATCAAGGTGAACATTCACTCTTACATTCAAATGTGAGAAAAGAGACACCAAACCAAGAGGCATTAAACACTAATTTCACATTTCAAGCTCCCCCCTCTAATTAAAGCTGAAAACTAGATTTCAATATGCATGTGTATTCAGAGGTTTCAAACTTGACTGAATGCAGAAGAAGGCAGCCATGTGCAGCATTCCGCTCTTTTCAGAGCCATATTTCTTCTTATGAAATTGCAACACACTAAGATCTGTGCAAATACAAATTTTAGAGTATTGCCTTTTCACAAGACAAGAAGAAATACGGCTAGGAAAAGAAACCTGAATGCCTTGAGCGTCCACGTTCTTCCACATTCGGAGGTATCTGAAACCTCCAAATGCACATGCCTAGATTTCAACATAGCGGCATCCATAACTAGAGTGAGGCGTTGGATAATCTCAATACTATGTTTATAAAATGTATTTAATGTCCTTTTAATTATAAACATGATGTTCTTCTCCATTTTAATAGCCTCTCTCTATTCAATATATGAAAATGATCTTTGTCTGTTTCCTTTAAAAAAAAAAAGTACTGTAACATTCCCATTGGCTATAATATAAATTGTAAAATTCTTAAAATGCCATGTATCATAATTCATTCAATTGTGGTGGTATGTGATTAAATTTGATATCTGGCAAAATGTTAGCCAATTGGTAATTTTGTCTTTTTTTTTTTTAAATTAAAAAAGAATGTAACATTGTCCTTGTCAATATAACTATAGTCATGCTGACAACAGAGTTGAGTAATGCATGAACTTAATATATTTGAGAGCGTGAGTAATATTCTGTACATGACACGTTATTACAAGTAACATAACCTCAGGGTGCAGTAGATAATTTATCTTCAAAGAGGTTGTGGAGGTTTATAACCACAGGGGATTATTTCAATCTGCCAGCTTCCTCTAAAGTCCTGTTGTTTGCTCATATGTATACTCTTGTATGAACAAAATCAATTAATCTCTTCTTATTGCTACTTGTAGTCAATAAATGAAAACATGTTAACATTCTTTATAAATTAAAACATCTCAATGCCTCTGTAGAAAAAAGGTATAAATTATTCTATATGAAATTATAATTACCTCTATTAGACTCTCCCGTGGTGCACACAAAATCTTCTACACATTTTCCTTAAAGAGATACTAAACCCAATTTTTTTTCTTTCATGATTCAGATAGAGCATGATATTTTAAGCACCTTTCTAATTTACTCCTTTTATCAATTTTTCTTTGTTCTCATGCTATCTTGATTTGAAAAAGCAGTACTGTAAACTTTAGAGCCGGATCACTTTTTGTTCAGAACCTGGGCTGGGTAGCACTTGCTGATTTGGGGCTAAATGTAGCAAACCAATCAGCAAGCTCTACCAAGGTGTTGAACTAAAAATGGGCCGGCTCCTAACCTTTTATTACTGCTTTTTCAAATCAAGATAACATGAGAACAAAGAAAAATTGATAATAGGAGTAAATTAGAAAGTTGCTTAAAATTGCATGCTTTATCTGAATCATGAAAGAAAAAATGTTGGGTTAGTATCCCTTTAATACATTTTTGGTAAGAGACAAAAATGCATAAATAATATATATAAAAAACATATGGGACTTACAAATGTATAACAAAGTCCAAAGCATTGCAATATAAAGCTTTGGAGATATTAGAGATTGTGTTTCCATTAAAGGGGCTAGGAAACAAAAATTGAATTCTATTTCCTATGGGAAACATTTCAGAGCAGCAGAGGAGCAACTAGATAGCAGTTTAAACTTAAATGAAGTTAATGTAGTAGTTAGTGCTATTGCTACAAGCCAGCAACACTTTTAATGTGGCTTTGGCTGGCCAAGAACAAAGGTGAAGCTTACAGACATAGAGATCACTCAGCTGACAATAATATTGCTAACTTATTATTGAATAGAGTACATTTGAACTTTATAAGCCTTTCCCTCCTAAATAGTGTACATTTTAAATTTTTAAATCTTTTCCCAATTGTAGATAAAAGATTAACAAGATGTTATTTAAATAATTATTCTTGATCTATCTACCACATTTTTACTTTATGGTCATAATTGTCCTGCCAGCTATATAATTTTCAAATAACACATTTATTTATTTATTTATTAGGGATAATTACCCATTTTAGCCCAGAGGTAATATTTACACATTTTTTACCATGAAGCAATCAAGCAGTCTCTTTGCCAGCGCATAACTTACATAGTAGTCACTGACATATATCTCCAATTGCATATTTAGGTACTGAGAAAGCACCCAAAAAAATTAGTTAACATAGCTTACAATTGTCTTGTTCTGGCAAGTATTTGCCACAGTAAACTTAAGTGAAATTAGCTATAATAGAATAATTGCTAAATAAAAAATAAAACAAGAAATCATCTGTTCCAATAGATTAGGGTTCCTGTGTGAAGTGTCTTGGTGGGCTATTTTTGTGGTTCTGAAATGCAAAAAAAATCCAATTCATCCAATGACCCCAAAAAATAAATGTATCGCCAGCTTTTCCAGTGCATTTGTAGAGCAATTACATACTCTATTAATTGTATTGGAAAAAGTAGCAACACCAGTGGGGCACTTGTGACCCAGCATCATGGCTGGCCTCCCATCTGCGCCTCAATGGTGGCCATCCCTCCTTTTCCTACCACCATACTGTCCAGGTTCACCCCAGCATAGACTAACCATGCCACTGGCACAACTAATCCTGTCCATGACACACCCACCAGGTTCCACAACACTGACCCCACCCTCCTGACACAACCTGCCTACAAACCAATGTTGAGCCTCTGCAGGGGTACTACTATCTAGAGAAGCCACTGATGAGAACAATTCAACAACAGTATTATAATCTGCCATTTTCTATCATATTTTCATAGGATTTTTCTACTAGTCATATTCAACACCTTTGACGTCCAAAAATCCTATTTGACTTCTAATGAGCTTCAAAATTTAGTATTTCACTTGAAATTTGTTATTTTTCAATTCATGTTGAGTAGAGTTATGAAAAGAATGATGCAGGTAATAGCACTTTTTTCTTTACGTTGATATTTTTGTTAATAGATTTCAACAGAGTAAGCTCAAGAATTTAAATAATAAAATAAGCCCCAAAAAATAATTTTTAAAATTTCAGGGCTATTAAAAGGTCTGAAAATACAATGAAAAAGAGCGTTCTGGTTGACTGAAATACTGCTGTCAAATTGTCCTCATTTCAAACCTCCCAACAATTCCTAAAGGCATTCTGGTACAGGAATGTGAGAAGCTTTATGCATGGTGACCCAATGGTGTATTGTTGGTTGGGATGCGGGGTGTAACAAGAGGCACCAAGGTGAGTCAGTCATATCATTGGTGGGGCTGTAAGTCCCTCATGTTGAAATTCTACAAAATCTGGGACAGTTGGGAGGTATGCTATACAATTTATAAAGGACACTACAAAGGCACCTGAAAATATGACGACAAATGGGTTATCAAGGTATTTTAATGAATGTAATTGCTTAACATAGTATCAAAGTAAATGAGGTTAAAGAAAGACACAAGTTTATTGAGTTCAACCTATAAAAATCTCAAAGGGACAGTCAATACAAAAATTGATACAGTTTAAAAAGATTGATAATGCCTTTACTACCCATTCCCAAGCTTTGCACAACCAACATGGTTATATTAATATACTTTATAACCTTTAAACCTCTAAATATCTGTCTGTTTCTAAGCCACTAAAGACAACACCCTGATCACATGCTTGTTTTATTAGCTTTTCACAACAGTGGCATGCTAGTTCATGTGAGCCATACAGATAACATTGTGCTCACGCCCGTGAGTTGTGCACAACACAGCACTAATTGGCTTAAATGCAAGTCAATAGATAATAAATAAAAATCATGTGATCAGCGGCCTGCCAAAGATGCTTAGATACAAGGTAATCACGGAGGTAAAAAGTGTATTAATATAACCATGTTTTCTGTGCAAAACTTGGGAATCGGTAATAAAGGGATTATCTATCTTTTTAAACAATAAAAACGTTTGAGTTGATGGTCCCTTTAATATACTTACAATAAAAGCTACAGTTTAAATTAATCCCATTAAGAAAAGGTGACCCTTTTAACACAAGCAAGTATATCCCTGAATTTTGTTTCTAGCCAAGAATTGTATCTAAACCATTTTTAAATGTATCTAAGGTATTAGCATTTACTACCTTCTTAGGTAATGAGCTCCAAAATTTGATTGCTCTTACAATCTTAAATCTCCTATTCTCCAGCCTTAAATTGTGATCTCTTGTCACAAACAATTTTCTTGGAATAAACAGAGCTTCCGCCATCTCTGTATATGGGCCTTTAATATATTTATATAAAGTAATCATGTCATCTCTCAAACTACTTTTTTCTAGAGAAAACAGTCCCAATTTGGCTAACCTCTTCTCATAGCTTAAAAAAAAAAAAAAAAATTATATATATATGTATATGTGTAAAAACAGGGGCAAGATCTAAACAATCTGCCAATAAAGAGTGCCACCTATTGGTTGGTAGGAGTAAAAAGTATTATGTGAGTCTATATAGATATTTATATTTGTATTACAAACCCACCAGTATATATAAAAAATTAACAAATAAATAAATCAATCAAAAAACAAAATAAATGAATGAATAAATGAAACAAAGCCACTTTAAATAAATATTGCTGTTAAGTGACCTTATCTGAAAATTTTAAAAACAAATAAGCAAATAAACAAATACAATTTAAAGGATATCGTTTGTATCGATATATTGTAAGGGCTCTGTCTTCTAATCCACACTGCAGCGTACTGGATAACACCACCGGCAGGAAGGGGTGGCTAGATGAAAAGATAACAAAAAGAGAAAGGAGACAGGAGCGCAAGGGACTGATCTGAGTGTAGTATAGTAAAACTTGAATTTTAATACAAAAGTTGCAGTGACTAAAACACACTCACACTTTCCAACCTCAAACAAAATGAGGTATGAATATGGCACAAGAAGCAAAAAACCCCAGGCACTTGCTCACCACGAACCCTCTTCCGGTGCAGTGGGTCTCCCCTTCCGTCACCGTGTGTGCAAACTGCAGCTCCCAGGAGTAGTCGAGCACTAGTTCTTAAAGGTCCGTGGTCTCTGGTCAGGCTATCACAGATAAAACCGCATTCCCATAGTCCCAGAGTCTCTTGGTAAATATTGCTGTGTCCACAGGGTCTTATAAGCCAAACAAAGTACAAACAGTAGTTCACGCCGGGTATGTTCAGAATCTCACTAAACACTCACAATCCGGCTAGAGTGTCTGTGGATCTGACTCCTCGCAGCGTGTGTAGATGTGGGCGTGGCCTTACGCGTTTCGTGGGGCTCCTCCCCACTTCGTCAGAGGCATGCCCACATACCTGTAACTTGTCAATTTATAGCGGAGTCACATATCTGTTTGACATAATCAATCGTGTTTCTTTTGCGCATATATATTGTACACTATTGGATTTAAGCTCACTGAAACTAACTGACTATCTATACAAAATATGTACATAATATGTGCTATTGATAATAGGAGTGATCACATTGAAATAAAACACAAACATTATGTATTATGTAATATGAAACTTAAAATGTTTGAAATAAGGGTGATGGCTACGAATATATTGGCTTATTGTTCCGATTGATTATGTCAAACAGATATGTGACTCCGCTATAAATTGACAAGTTACAGGTATGTGGGCATGCCTCTGACGAAGTGGGGAGGAGCCCCACGAAACGCGTAAGGCCACGCCCACATCTACACACGCTGCGAGGAGTCAGATCCACAGACACTCTAGCCGGCTTGTGAGTGTTTAGTGAGATTCTGAACATACCCGGCGTGAACTACTGTTTGTACTTTGTTTGGCTTAAAAGACCCTGTGGACACAGCAATATTTACCAAGAGACTCTGGGACTATGGGAATGCGGTTTTATCTGTGATAGCCTGACCAGAGACCACGGACCTTTAAGAACTAGTGCTCGACTACTCCTGGGAGCTGCAGTTTGCACACACGGTGACGGAAGGGGAGACCCACTGCACCGGAAGAGGGTTCGTGGTGAGCAAGTGCCTGGGGTTTTTTGCTTCTTGTGCCATATTCATACCTCATTTTGTTTGAGGTTGGAAAGTGAGTGTGTTTTTGTCACTGCAACTTTTGTATTAAAATTCAAGTTTTACTATACTACACTCAGATCAGTCCCTTGCGCTCCTGTCTCCTTTCTCTTTTTGTTATATGTATATGTGTGTATATATATATGTATATATATGTATATATGTATATATATATATATATATATATATATATAACGAGTAAAATGAGATTGCGCTTTCGTGATCGTATTTACTTTCAGCTTATTACACTGTACATGCGCTATTTCTAGTGCGTGCAAAAAGCCACAAAAAAAGCTGATATGAGACAGTTAGTTCACCACTTGTAATTTAGCCATCCAAGTGCCATTTGTTTATGGGCATGTTGGAGTATACTGGACATGGTTGTTCAATGATAATGATAAACACTGCTTCCAAGCTAAGACACCGAAGTCAAGTTCTGGCATGGAGTGGAAGTAGTTCTGATTCTTCCAATGTATCGCCGGGGGAATCTGACGTGAATGCAGGTGCAGTAGGCTGAAAGAGGCCAAATGAAGTACAACTGACAGTTACAGTCCCCACGCCAGCCTTAGCTGCTGACCAAAGCAGTGAGGTAAATATTTAGGACATACTATTGCTCAGGATGAATTGGTTGTTTTACAGAAGGACTTTTTACCCTAGGAGCGAATGGGACTTTTTTCTTTTGCAAAGGGATTTATTTAAATTCTTTCACAATCTTAAATGGACAGTTAACACCAAAATTATTATTGTGTAAAAAAGATAGAAGATAAAGCCTTTACTACCCATTCCTCAGCTTTGTACGACCAACATTGTTATATTAATATACTTAACATTTAAACCTCTTAATTTCTGCCTGTTTCTAAACCACTGTAGACAGACTCTTATCACATGATTTTTTTATTAGCTTTTCACAACAAGAGACTGCTAATCCATGTGGGCCACATAGATAGCATTGTGCTTTCTCCCGTGGAGTTATGCATGACACTGCACTAATTGGCTAAAATGCAAGTCAATAGATAATAAATAAATATCCATGTGATCAGGGGCTGTCAAAAGAGGCCTAGATACAAGGCAATCCCAGAGGTTAAAAGTATATTAATATAACCATGTTGGCTTTGCAAAACTAGGGAATGGGTAATAAATGGATTATCTATCTTTTTAAACCATAACAATTTTGAAGTAGACTGTCCCTTTAATTTAAAAACTATGCATTTTGATGAAAAATGTTTGACTTATGATAATAAAGATGTTATACGTTTGCAACAATTAGGATTACGTAATAAAAAACACTTTTGTACATACTCTAACCAATTTAATAAATGTTTCATCACTATATAATTTGTTTAACAGGATGTTGACAAGTTAAAACTTAAAATGTATAAGTAAAGGTTAAAAAGTTTTAAAACATCTAAGGTTCCCCCTAGGGTAAACAATGATATTTTTTCTGGACAGGATGTAAAAGCTCTAAAGTCTTTTAAAAATAGATCTGATATTATTTTGAAAAAAGCGTATAAAAGAGGAGCTACGGTTGTCCTATATAAGGTGTAATATATTGAAATTAGACAGCAATTAGGGGATGGGATTGTCTCTAAAAAATTAAAAATAATCCAATTGTGTACACAAAAATAGTTGAGGCAGGTGAGTGAGGTTGCTCTAAATAATAACTTGATTGGAAAAGAGGTCATTAAATGTTTGAATATAGAAAACCCCAGGACCCCTGTGTTTTATACTCTCCCTAAAATCCATAAGGACTCAAGAGCTCCCCCTGGGCAAATTATAGTAGCAAGCACTGTTTCAGTGTTCTCACTAATGTATCTATTGTTTTAGACTGACTCCTACGCCCCTTTTGTAGAACTGTCAAACTCATTATTAAGGATAATGGTGATTTAAAAAAAAAATAATCTAAATTTTCCATTTTAAAAATGTACGCTATTTAGTCTTGATGTGGAAAGTTTATATACTTCCGATACTCACAAAAGTGGGATAGGCGCTGTGAGGGATGTGGTGGGCTCCTGTGAACAGTATTATTCCTTTCAAATGAATTTTTTTTTGCAATTATTTTTTATTTCAAGATGATTTTTTTTTTTTTTGCATATCTAAGGTACAGTCATGAGTTCCAAAGTCACCCCCAATTACACAAATATTTTCATGAATATTTATAAAGAAAAATATATATTTGCAAATTAGTTGTTTATTCAATATGGTGGCGCTATATTAATCATATTTTTGGGGTTTGGCTAGGTGACTCTGGTTCAGTGTAACTCAATTTGAATACCATACCAACCATATTAAATTTAAGTTAAATTGGAGTGAAGAATGTTTGGAATTTTTGAACACCAGAATTATCAAGGTTCTTTAAAAGTAGATTTACTTAGGAAGAATACTAATCACAACAGCCTGCTACTTTATAACAATGCTCACCCTCCATCCCTCATATGTTCCCTACCATGTAGCCAGCTCCTTAGAGTAAGGAGAATTGTATCAGATAAAGTGTTGGTTAAAATTAAATTAAGAGAAATAAGGGATAGTTTTGTAGAACAAGGTTATCCGTTGTCCTTAATTGATGAGCAAATAGAATATGTTCTTTACATCCCTATAGAGACCTTTTATAGGTCCATGGAAAAGATATGAATAAAAAAATCTGAACAGCAATTAGCTTTTGTTACAGAGTACAATTCACAAAGTAAAGAAATCCAGCAGATTATTAGAAAGCACTGGTGGATTTTATCTAACTCTAATCCTACTATTACAGAGTTCGAACAGTATTCTATGCTAGCTTTTAAAATACCTTTTAATATTAAAGAACAACTTAGAGCAGATGTGGGCCTGGCTAAGAAAACTAATTTTGTATATATTTACATCAAATAATGTAGGATGTTTTGTATATATTACATCAAAGAATGTAGGATGTTTTCCATGGGGTGCTCGTGCTGTGGCAATATAATTAAATGGGCTTTTTTTACCATCCCAGTATGGGTAAAAAATATTATATAAGAAAAAAATGTCTATTATACTCCCTTTTGTCATTGGTATGGTTAAATGTCCACGTGGGTGGGCTTACAATGGCAAAACAAATAGGTGCATCTATAATGTGATAATTGAACATAAGAGCAGCATTAGAACAATGAATAAGACTGTCCCTGTATCTAATCATTTGTTAGAGACAGGACACACAATAAAACAGCTGATTTTTCAAATAATTGATTTTATCCCCAAACCATATAGAGGAGAGTATAGAGAGTTAATTTCAAATCAAAGAGAATAATTTTGGATATATTAGGTATACTTGAACCTGGTGAGATGAATTGGGATTTAGCTAATTTTTAGCAATTTTTTGTGAATATATATGCTTTTGTGTAAAGAATTATGTTGCAAATATTGCTAATTAACTTTTTTTTAAAAAATGTTTTTATTTGCATTACGTTATCTATGTTTTATACAATTAAATTAGTATTGGTGGCAAAACAGTTAAGGGATTAATAAATGTTTTTTGCCATCTAGGGGTGCATCTGTATATAGACGCGTTTATTAGTTTGTTTCATAGCATAGGGAGCAATCCCGAAACGTTGCCACTTTATAACTGTTGATACTTAAAGGGCCATAATACCCAAATGTTGAAACAATTGAAAGTGATACAGTATAGCTGTAAAAAGCTGACTAGAAAATATCACCTGAACATCTCTATGTAAAAAAGAAAGATATTTTACCTCAAAAGTTTCTCAGTAGCCACATCCCATTGTAAAGGACTTCTAAGCAGCATATCAGTATGTATGTCCCGGGACAGCTGAAGGGATGAGCCTCGTGCACTCTCATGTTATTTCCCTATTCAGTTTAAAGGAAGTTTACAATGAAATCTCATGAGAGTTAAGTGAAATCTCATGAGATCACAGTAAAAGAGTTCATGACCTCAGCACTGCTGATGCTGATTGGCTGCTGTTCATTTCTTCATTATTATTTTTTTTATACCTGCAGCTGCACAGCAGCTGAGTATAACTTTTTACACAGAACTTACTCTGCTGAGCTGAGGAGATTGTGAGGTAAAATATCTTCCTTTTTTACATAGAGATGCTCAGGTGATATTTCCTGTCAGCTTTTTACAGTTATACTGCATCAGTTTCAAGTGATTTAGCATATGAGTATTATGTCCCTTTAATAAATCATTTATAAGATGCCAGAATTGGATCCTTTTGAATAACAGACTATGTACAGGATTTCAATTCACATAGATGAATTACATCTTTGAATAGAAACATATTTGCAATATACATGTATTGGCAAAAATGCTTCTAGTAAAAGTTATTACTGCTTTAATTGTTACATTTTTCTCTGCAGGTTCATGTGAAGCATAGCTAGATATTCTCATTGAACCAGCATTTTAAATACAGCAGCTGCTCACCACTAGGGCTTATATTATGTAAGCAATTAACAAATTTACGAGTAGATTACGAGTTTTGTCGGTAATGCTGTGTGGTGCTAACGAGCAGTTTTCCCTCACCGCTCACCTATAGACAATGCTGGTATTACGGGATTTTACAAACCCGGCGTTAGCCGCAAAAAAGTGAGCGGAGAGCAAAATTTAGCTCCACATCTCACCTCAATACCAGCGCTGCTTACGGTAGTGGTGAGTTGGCAAAACGTGCTCATGCATGATTTCCCCATAGGAATCAATGGGGGAGAGCCGGCTGAAAAAAACCTAACACCTGCAAAAAAGCAGCATAAAGCTCCTAACGCAGCCCCATTGATTCCTATGGGGAAACACATTTTATGTCTACACCTAACACCCTAACATGAACCCTGAGTCTAAACACCCCTAATCTTACACTTATTAACCCTTAATCTGCCGCCCCCGACATCACCACAACCTACATTATAATATTAACCCCTAATCTGCCGCTCCGGACACCGCCGCTACCTACATTATACTTATGAACCCCTAATCTGCCAACCCCAACATCTCTGACACCTACATTATATTTATTAACCCCTCATTTGCTACCCCCAATGTCGCCGCAACCTATCTACACTTATTAACCCCTAATCTGCCGCCCCCAACGTCGCCGCCACTATATTAAAGTTATTAACCCCTAAATCTAAGTCTAACCCTAACACCCCCCTAACTTAAATATAATTTAAATAAATATAAATAACATGACTATCATTAACTAAATTATTCCTACTTAAAACTAAATACTTACCTGTAAAATAAACCCTAAGCTAGCTACAATATAACTAATAGTTACATTGCAGCTAGTTTAGGATTTATTTTTATTTTACAGGCAACTTTGTATTTATTTTAACTAGGTAGAATAGTTATTAAATAGTTATTAACTATTTAATAGCTACCTAGTTAAAATAAATTCAAATTTACCTGTAAAATAAATCCTAACCTAAGTTACAATTACACCTAACACTACACTACAATTAAATTAATTACCTAAACTAAATACAATTAAATACAATTTAAAAAAATTATCTAAAGTACGAAAAAAAAACTTAATTACAGAAAATAATAAAATAATTAAGTTAAGTTTTTTAAACTAATTACACCTAATCTAATCCCCCTAATAAAATAAAAAAGCCCCCCAAAATAATAAAAAGCCCTACCCTATACTAAATTACAAATAGCCCTTAAAAGGGCCTTTTGCAGGGAATTACCCAAAGTAATTAGCTCTATTACCTGTAAAAAAAAATTAAAATACCCACCCAACATTAAAACCCACCACCCACACACCCAACCCTACTCTAAAACCCACCCAATACCCCCTTAATAAAACCTAACACTAACCCCTTGGAGATCACCCTACCTTGAGAAGTCCTCAACTAAGCCGGGTGAAGTGGTCCTCCAGATGGGCAGAAGTCTTCATCGAAGCTGGCCAGAAGAGGTCCTCCAGATGGGCAGAAGTCTTCATCCAGGCGGCATCTTCTATCTTCATCCATCCAACGCGGAGCGGTTCCATCTTCAAGACATCCAACGCGGAGCATCCTCTTCCAACAAAGTCCAACTGAAGAATGAAGGTTCCTTTAAATGACGTCATCCAAGATGGCGTCCCTTGAATTCCGATTGGCTGATAGAATTCTATCAGCCAATCGGAAATAAGGAAGAAAAAATCCTATTGGCTGATGCAATCAGCCAATAGGATTGAAGTTCAATCCTATTGGCTGATCCAATCAGCCAATAGGATTGAGCTGGCATTCTATTGGCTGATTGCATCAGCCAATAGGATTTTTTCTACCTTAATTCCGATTGGCTGATAGAATTCTATCATAAATAATCAGCCAATCGGAATTCAAGGGACGCCATCTTGGATGACGTCATTTAAAGGAGCCTTCATTCTTCAGTTGGACTTCGTTGGAAGAGGATGCTCCGCGTCGGATGTCTTGAAGATGGAGCCGCGCCGGATGGATGAAGATAGAAGATGCTGCCTGGATGAAGACTTCTGCCCGTCTGGAGGACCTCTTCTGGCCGGCTTTGATGAAGACTTCTGCCCGTCTGGAGGACCACTTCGCCCGGCTTCGTTGAGGACATCAGCCCGGCTGGGTGAAGACTTCTCAAGGTAGGGTGATCTTCAAGAGGTTAGTGTTAGGTTTTATTAAGGGGTATTGGGTGGGTTTTAGAGTAGGGTTGGGTGTGTGGGTGGTGGGTTTTAATGTTGGGGGAGTATTGTACTTTTTTTTACAGGTAATAGAGCTGATAACTTTGGGGCAATGCCCCGCAAAAGGCCCTTTTAAGGGCTATTTGTAATTTAGTATAGGGTAGGGCTTTTTATTATTTTGGGGGGCTTTTTTATTTTATTAGGGAGATTACATTAGGTGTAATTAGTTTAAAAAACTTGTAATTATTTTATTATTTTCTGTAATTTTGTGGGGGGTTTTTTCGTACTTTGGATAATTTTTATTTTTTATTATTGTATTTAGTTTAGGTAATTAATTTAATTATAGTGTAGTGTTAGGTGTAATTGTAACTTAGGTTAGGATTTATTTTACAGGTAAATTTGAATTTATTTTAACTAGGTAGCTATTAAATAGTAAATAACTATTTAATAACTTTTCTACCTAGTTAAAATAAATACAAAGTTGCCTGTAGAATAAAAATAAATCCTAAGATAGCTACAATGTAACTATTAGTAATATTGTAGCTATCTTAGGGTTTATTTTATCGGTAAGTATTTAGTTTTAAATAGAAATAATTTAGTTAATGACAGTTATTTTATTTATATTTATTTAAATTATATTTAACCCCTTAACGACTGAGGATGTGCAGGGTACGTCCTCAGAAAAAAGGCAGTTAATGCCTGAGAACGTACCCTGCACGTCCTCAGTGTGGAAAGCAGCTGGAAGCGATCCTGCTCGCTTCCAGCTGCTTTCCGGTTATTGCAGTGATGCCTCGATATGGAGGCATCCTGCAATAACCTTTTTAAGTCATCCGGTGCAGAGAGAGCCACTCTGTGGCCCTCTCTGCACCGGAGATCGGTGGCTACCTGCGTTGGTGGGTGGGAGCCGGACCGGGAGGCGGGTGGCGGCCATTGATGGCCATGTGGATCTGAAGGGGGGCGGGATCGTGGGCGGGGGGTGGCTGGGGGCGCGCACGGGCGCGCGCGCGCGTGCACGGGAGGGTGGGGGCGGGCGCGTGCACGGGGAGGGAGCGGGTGGGAACCGCTACACTGCAGAAAATGGGGAAATAAAAAATATAATAAAAAATAAAATTTAAACAATCAGCAAGGTGGTGGGGGTTTGTCTGTGGGGGGTGGGGGGGGGGAAGCTACACTACAGAAAAAAACAAAAAACCCCAAAAAAAAGCACTTTTTATTGTAAACTGGGTACTGGCAGACAGCTGCCAGTACCCAAGATGGCCCCCAATAAGGCAGAGGGGAGGGTTAGAGAGCGATTTTGGGGGGGATCAGGGAGGTTGGGGGCTAAGGGGGGGATCCTACACAGTAGCATATGTAAATATGCTAAAAAACAATTTCATTTTTTTTTAAAAACCCTTTTATTTTAGTACTGGCAGACTTTCTGCCAGTACTTAAGATGGCGGGGACAATTGTGGGGTGGGGGAGGGAAGGGAGCTGTTTGGGAGGGATCAGGGGGTGGGATGTGTCAGATGGGAGGCTGATCTCTACACTAAAGCTAAAATTAACCCTGCAAGCTCACTACAAACTCCCTAATTAACCCTTTCACTGCTAGCCATAATACACGTGTGAGGCGCAACAGGATTTAGTGGCCTTCTAATTACCAGAAAGCAACGCCAAAGTCATATATGTCTGCTATTTCTGAACAAAGGGGATCCCAGACAAGCATTTACAACCATTTGTGCCATAATTGCACAAGCTGTTTGTAAATGATTTCAGTGAGAAACCTAAAATTGTGAAAAATTTTACGTTTTTTTTAATTTGATCGCATTTGGCGGTGAAATGGTGGCATGAAATATACCAAAATGTGCCTAGATCAATACTTGGGGTTGTCTACTACACTACACTAAAGCTAAAATTAACCCTACAAGCTCCCTAAAAGCTCCCTAATTAACCCCTTAACTGCTGGGCATGATACACTTGTGGTGCGCAGTGGCATTTAGCGGCCTTCTAATTACCAAAAAGCAACGCCAAAGCCATATATGTGTGCTATTTCTGAACAAAGGGGATCCCAGAGAAGAATTTACAACCATTTATGCCATAATTGCACAAGCTGTTTGTAAATGATTTCAGTGAGAAACCTAAAGTTTGTGAAAAAATTTGTGAAAAAGTGAACAATTTTTTGTATTTGATCGCATTTGGCGGTGAAATGGTGGTATGAAATATACCAAAATTGGCCTAGATCAATACTTTGGGATGTCTACTAAAAAAAAATATATACATGTCAAGGGATATTCAGGGATTCCTGAAAGATATCAGTGTTCTAATGTAACTAGCGCTAATTTTGGAAAAAAATGGTTTGGAAATAGCAAAGTGCTACTTGTATTTATGGCCCTATAACTTGCAAAAAAGCAAAGAACATGTAAACATTGGGTATTTCTAAACTCAGGACAAAATTTAGAAACTATTTAGCATGGGTGTTTTTTGGTGGTTTTAGATATGTAACAGATTTTGGGGGTCAAAGTTAGAAAAAGTGTGTTTTTTTCCATTTTTTCCTCATATTTTATAATTTTTTTTATAGTAAATTATAAGATATGATGAAAATAATGGTATCTTTAGAAAGTCCATTTAATGGCGAGAAAAACGGTATATAATATGTGTGGGTACAGTAAATGAGTAAGAAGAAAATTACAGCTAAACACAAACACCGCAAAAATGTAAAAATAGCCTTGGTCCCAAACGGACAGAAAATGGAAAAGTGCTCTGGTCACTAAGGGGTTAAGTTAGGGGGGTGTTAGGGTTAGACTTAGATTTAGGGGTAAATACATTTAATATAGTTGCGGCGGCGTTGTAGGTAGGTGTCGGCGATGTTAGGGACAGCAGATTAGGGGTTAATAAAATGTAACTAGTGTTTGCGATGCGGGAGGGCGGCAGTTTAGGGGTTAATATATTTTTTATAGTGGCGGTGATGTCCGGTTCGGCAGATTAGGGGTTAAAAATATTTTTTTAGTGTTTGAGATGTTGGGGGGCCTCGGTTTAGGGGTTAATAGGTAGTTTATGGGTGTTAGTGTACTTTTTAGCACTTTAGTTAAGAGTTTTATGTTACGGCGTTAGCCCATAAAACTCTTAACTATTGACTTTTAAATGCAGTATCAGTCTTGACAGGAGAGGCTGTACCGCTCACTTTTAGTCAGACTTGTAATACCGGCGTTATGCAAGTCCCATTGAAAATATAGGATATGCAATTGACGTAAGTGGATTTGCAGTATTTTCGAGTCTGACCAAAAAAGTGAGCGGTACATCTGTACCTGCAATACTCGTAATACCAGCGGGCGTTAAAAAGCAGCATTGGGACCTCTCAACGCTGCTTTTTAAGGCTAATGCAAGACTCGTTATCTAGGTGTTAGTCATTACCAGGTGGTACAAGCACCTTAGTCTCTCTGAGCAAGTGCTGTGTTTAAAATGTTGGTGCACGGTGCATACTTAAAAACACGTTTGAAACAGCTATAGCTTTTATTAAAAACATTTTTTGAATACAAGTATATTACAAAAATGCTTCTATTCAAAACTGAAATGCATCGATGTAGATTCCAATTTTGGCTGGAATATCCCTTTAATGTTAATGTTAGTTAAAACTCAAGCTCTCCACTCTTGAATCATGCAAGTTACTGCTGCTCCATCAGACCTCATCTCACGAGCTGGGTGCAGTGAGGTTCATGGTTTCAGGCTGCAAGGGGAGTGAACCTCATCCTTCTGCAGGCTTTAAGGAGCGCTGGGGTGTTTCTGTCTGTCACTCAGCCTTCCTATTTGTATGGTACTGCAGTCTGCACCTTCACCCTGTCCTGCACAACATCACTACTGAAGCGGTGCACATGGCTACCCTACGTATATAGCTGCAATTTCCATGGCCATGTCCTTTACAAAATAATCCCCCGCAAAAATGACTGTACTCCCTCCCCCTATAGTCAGATTCCTAACCCCACAATGCCTGAGTCTGCATTGTGTTCTGTCATTGGCGCTGTAATAACACGTACTGACACCCACCATAGAATTGATCAAATAAGAGTAAATCTCACGAAGAAGTGAGTATGCTCAAGAAAGGATTGCTTTTATGCATTATCTGTAAGTGAGAAAGGAGTTGTAATGCAATACAATTTAACTTTTAATATGTTCAAAGAAATAAAAAAGGAAGCAAATAGTAACAGCTTCTTACAAAAGAGAAAGATGTGTGAAAAACACACCAAAGTAGCGCTAATCCTTTTAAATATAAAAAAAAAGATATAAAATCTATATTAAAAGCAAATATGTAATATACAAATATACTGGATATTAAATAATGTGCAGTAAAAGTCAATATATAAACATGTAAATGTTCAAGTCCAAAATTTTGCAGGTAGTGCACAAAGATCCGGCTGCTCCTCTATAACAGGTGAATCCACAGACCTTGATTGCATACACAGAATCTAAAAAGACAGAGGAGAGGAGCGCAGACTCAAATGTAAGGTACATTTGAGTCTGCGCTCCTCTCCTCTGTCTTTTTAGATTCTGTGTATGCAGTAACAGCTTCTTGCTGCTCACACACACTAATTAAAAACACTTCACCAGTGTGATAAATATTGTGGTATAGATACATAAATTATGCTGTGACTAGAACAGTATTTTACACCTATATTGCAAAGAGAGGTTGCTTAATGTGTTTTAGACACCCATCGAGTACTATGGGGGGTAGTTATCAAGCCGTCAACCTCAAAGACGCTGGAATTCCGCAGCGTATTTGTGGCGAGGCTGATTCGCCTTATTTATCAAGCCCTAGATACCGGCAAAAGTAGAATTTAGTGACGTAAGCTTCGATCCGCCGGACTCAGTCCGACACAGATCGATGCTTACGTCACTCCAGATGTTCCGCACACAAGTGCGGCACAGTCTGACTACTTTTGCTAGTTATCAAAAAACTAGAAAGTACGCTCTGCACTTTTCCGGCCCAGTGTACCTGGTTTTCAATCCGCCGCCCTGGAGGCGGTGGATCCCATAGGAATCAATGGGAGTCTGACCATAGCGAATGTTCATGTTTGCTGCTGCCCGACATCCCATTGATTTCTATGGGAGCTGTCTACACCTAACGCCCTAACATGTACCCCGAGTCTAAACACCCCTAATCTGTCCCCCCCTACACCGCCGCAACTAAATAAAGTTATTACCCCTTAAACCGCCGCTCCCGGAGCCCACCGCCACTCTAATAAACTGATTAACCCCTAAACCGCCGCTCCCAGACCCCGCCGCCACCTACATGATACCTATTAACCCCTATCCTGCCCCCCTATACCGTCGCCCTCTATAATAAAGTTATTAACCCCTATCCTGCCATTCCCGGACCTCGCCGCAACTAAATAAATAGTTTAACCCCTAAACCGCCGCTCCCGGACCCCGCCGCAACCTATATTAAACTTATTAACCCCTAATCTGCCCCCTACACCGTCGCCACCTATAATAAATGTATTAACCCCTATCCTGCCCCCCTACACCGCCGCCACTGTAATAAAAATATTAACCCCTAAACCTAAGTCTAACACTAACCCTAAAACCCCCCTAACTTAAATATTAATTAAATAAATCTAAATAATATTTCTCTTATTAACTAAATTAATCCTATTTAAAACTAAATACTTGGAGAGACTTTACATGTGCCTCTAAAACACATGGGATGATTTCACGCATTGACTACTTTCTATGCTCTAAACAACTGCACACACAGATCCCGCAAACTGACATTTCAGACATCATAATCTCTGACCATGCACCCATATGGCTACAACTTGGACCCCGGACTCACAACCCCACACAGGGGAACTGGAGATTCCCTACCTACCTTTATCATAACATTGAGTTTAGAAAACACTTAAAATCCCAGTGGGAGGAATATCACAGATTTAACGCCCAACATCTCAATGACCCGGGTATCTTTTGGGGAGCATCCAAGGCAGTCATGAGGGGACAAATCACTAGCTTCACCGCCCACTATAACGCTAAAAGGAAAAAGGTAGAAACCACAACCACCATGGAAGTAACAACCGCATACAACCAATACTTAGTCCACCCCTCCCTCCAAAACAGAAACAAATTCTATGAGAAAAAGAAATTAAGAGAGGATGCTCTATCCCAACAAGATCACTTTCTCCAGACACATAGAAAGGGCCTTTTTTATAGGTTCGGTGATAAAACCGGAAGACTGTTGGCCAATGTAGTTAAACTGGCTAACCCCAAATCTATCATCCCTGCCATCCACAAACAGGGAGCACTTCACTCAGACACCAAATCAATCACATCAGAATTTCTTAACTTCTACTCCGCACTCTATTCTGCGCAACCATGCACACAGAACAACAGAGACCGTTTCTGGGATCAACTTAACCCTCCCTCTCTGAGCCCAGAAAACTTAGAACAACTCAATGCCCCTATCCTGACGTCAGAAGTCCTGAAAGCCATTAAAGCAGCCAAACTAGGTAAAATCCCAGGCCCTGATAAGATACCAATTGAATATTACAAGCTTCTGCAAGCAGATTTAAGCCCCCTGCTGGCCCAAACATTTACAGCTTACCTAAAAGGCACAGCAACTCCCCCAAACGATTTCACAGATGCCCTGATGTGCTTAATTCCAAAACAAGACAGAGACCCGACGTTCCCTGCCTCTTATAGGCCAATAGCACTCTTGAACAATGAGTATAAACTCTTCACAGCCATATTAGCAACCAGACTAGCTGGTGTATTAGGCACAGTTATCCACATGGACCAGACGGGCTTCATGAAGCACCGCTCCTCAGTCACCAACATACGCAAGACATTAGCACTCATAGACTTTTACTGGCAGGGAAGACACCGTGACCAGAACAAAGCTGAACCACTCCCAGAAGCGTGCCTCCTCTCTGTCGATGCGGAAAAAAACGTTCGACAGGGTAGAATGGGATCACTTATCGACCACTCTAGAAAAATTTGGCATCAAGGGTGACTTTCATAATCTCATACAAACATTATATCATAACCCGCGCACCTCTATAATAGTAAACGGTGAAGTGTCACAACCTTTCTCCCTCAGAAGAGGTACCCGACAGGGATGCCCATTATCACCCCTCCTTTTTAACCTAGCTATAGAGCCCCTAGCCATATACATAAGAAGCAAACTCCCAGCAATCAAAGTAGGAACTCACTCTATGCATTTGTCCCTATATGCTGATGACTTGCTCCTATACGTCATTAACCCAAGCACCACCATACCCAGGCTCGTCTCCATTTTCCAACAGTTCGGAGTCATCTCAGGATACAAGGTAAACCTGGACAAATCGGAGCTGACATACCTCACTAACCCACATCCCTCCTCACTTCCGCACACTGCACTTAAAATTACTGACGGCTCTTTTAAATATCTGGGCATACATCTCCACGTCAACCCACACTTAATTTATAAATTGAACATCCCCCCAGTGATAGCGCAGATACGCACGTTACTGACAAGCTGGGCCAAATTGCCAATTTCCTTATCAGGTCGGGCAAGCCTGGTCAAAATGATGGCAATGCCCAAACTGCTATACCCCCTGCAGTTGCTCCCCCTGCTGCTCACGAAGCAAGACCTGAAGAATATCACTAGTGTTTTCAGCGATTTCGTATGGGACTCGAGAAAACACAGAATCAGCAGAACAAAGCTAGCCCTACCAACTAACAAAGGGGGATTGAGACTCCCAAATGTGGAGTGGTACAACTGGGCGACTCTAACCAAGCTGGTCTTTGACTGGCTGGCATGTACATCGACTTTTAATGATGAAAAGCTTGAGAAATCCCTCGCCCATCCACTTCACCTAGCTTTCTTACCTCACACTCCCCTCCATACCCTCCCTGCCCGAATTAAAGACAACATCCTATTTAAAGATCCGCTCAGAGTATGGGCAAAGCTGTGTAAGTGGTGGAAGCTCCCTAACAAAATTAGCAAACATCTCCCATTACAGGGCAACCCGGCTTTTCTCCCAGGCATGACCACAAAAATTTTTGCTCTATGGGAGGAGAAGGGTTTACACACAGTCGCACAGCTAATAGACCCACTTACGAACAAACCATTCTCGCTGGCACACCTACAGGACAGATTTGACCTACCTAGACATAGCACATTCGCATACTTCCAATCCATACATTATGTTCATAAACTGATGACTGAAGGACTCAGTGGCAGAAGCCACTCACCAATAGACAATATCTGTGCCCTAACTAGGCAAGGATCACATTCCATTTCATACATTTACAGCTTAATCATGGAAAATAAGTCCGCTGAAATATTACAACAATTAAGCGCCAAGTGGAAAAGCTGCACTGATCTTGATGTTAGTGAGGACACCATCTCAGATAGCTTCCAACTAGTAGCCAGGAGCACACTAGCAATGCATTACAGAGAGATGCACCTCAAATTCATTCATCTGAGCTATATCACCCCACAGCTGAGAGCCAAATGGGTCCAGGGTGCATTAGACATATGTCCCAAATGCTCCTCACCTAAACCAGACATTAGACATTTGTTCTGGAGCTGCCCTAAAATAGCTCAATACTGGAGTAAGATTCAGTTCTGGTTGAGGAAAAAATGCGGCGACATGCCTGTCCTCTCAGCTTGGGACACTTTCTTCCTTAGGGGGCATACACAGAGTACCCCGCAGGACCGCTTTCTGAACACCGCCATCCTTATTGCTAGGAAGCTTATTCTGACACATTGGGTCTCCAGTAAACCACCGCACATCACACAATTCACTAAGCTTCTACACACACAACTACTGATAGAACAGGCAGATGTCAAGGGAGACCTGGAGAGAAGAATCAAAGTCTTTTTCACAAAATGGGAACCATACTTGTTGTCTCTACCTGTCAGCAGCTACACACAGTTAATGTTACCTTTTGCTGAGAGCACGTTTATTTTGACAGAAAGACTAAGAGGCAACCAATCGGTGAGACATCTTAGTGACCTCTGACGATACTCTTTATCTCAATCTCCCCTTCCATCCTTCCTCTTCCACACGGACATACGAAAGAGCATGTTGTGAACTACAGTGGGCGGACCAGGTGCCTCCTCCTCCTCCTTCTCCTTCCCAGTGATTTATGCCTTTATGCCTTTTTTATTTATTTCTTGAGATAAAATGAGCGGACATCTGCTGACCAGATATATGGTTCTGACCTGATTGTTTGAATCTAATATGTTTCCCCCCCCCCCCTACCCCTTCCTCACCCCTCTTTACCTCTTACCCTCCTCTACCCTCCCTCCCCCACCATCCTACTAAGACATCCTCATCCCCCTCCCTTCTCTCTCTTTTCTCCCTCCCCCCACCTTCCCACCCCACCCTACCCCTTACCCCCCCTCCTTCCCCTCTTATCAGCACCACCCGTTCCCCCCCCCAAACCCCTCTATTCTCCCACCCCCTCTTTCCCCCTTTTGGACCACCTAGAAAATTAAAAAGTTACCTAGACGGGTGTTAACCGCTCTGGGAATGCATTAAATTCTCACTAGCCACATTAGCCGCATGATGTAAGTTTCCTATCAGGATATCACTTTATGTAAGTTATGTTATGCTATTTTCTTGTTACTTCATGTATATTGTCTTATTCCTTGTTGTGGTATACCCGTTTGGGTCCCCACTAAATAAAGATATATAAAAAAAACTAAATACTTACCTTTAAAATAAACCCTAACCACTAGCAGCAGCCATTAGAAACGCAAATGATATTAAAGGAGTAAAGATCCGTAACTCAGAATATAAGCTCTCGCTCTTTGCGGATGACGTCTTATTGACCCTGACAGACCCATTCAACTCCCTGACTAACCTTTATCAGATCCTACAAAATTTTGCAGAGATTTCGGGGTATAAGATAAATGTTGACAAATGTGAGGCCCTGCCACTAGCACTAACCCCCCATGTCAAAAAACTGATAGAAATCAACTTCAATATTAAATGGGTCAAGAGCTCGCTCACCTACCTAGGGACAAAAATCTCAGACATTCACGATGATTTGTACAAGCTAAATTATACCCCACTATTTCAATCTATTAGACGAGATCTTGGATCCTGGAGGAAGGGGACCTTCTCGTGGTACGGACGCCTTTCGTCCATAAAAATGAATGTGCTCCCGAGGATCTTGTACCTCTTTAGAGCACTGCTGATCAGGGTCCCTTCCTCGGAGCTCCAGAAACTACAATCAGAACTAATCTCATTCTTAAGAGGAGATGGTAATGCTAGGATAGCATCCCATGTATTAACTAGACACCGACGTCTAGGTGGAGTAGGAATGCCACACTTACAAGCTTACTATCTAGCAGCTAGGACAGCACAAGCCTCGCTCCTCCAGAAACCACTAAGAGAGATTCTCTGGACAAAAATAGAAACTGACAGTATAGAATTGGATTACACGGATGACCTTCTGTGGAACTCCAAGAAAGATATACACCAAGATAGCCGTAGCCTACCCTCAACATTAGATACACTTTCACACTGGGAACAATTAACTAAACACCCAACGATGTTGCCTCCAGGCACCTGGGTCAAACCGATCAGACTCCTGCTTCCCAAGGAAACTCACAACACATTAGATAAGTGGGCTAATAAAGGTCTTTACCGGGTGGCAGACTTTCTCACTCACTCACAAATCATTTCATTCAATCACCTTCAGGAGCTAATAACCCCACTCAAACTACATTGGTTCCTATACCTCCAAATCTCTTCTGCCCTTAATAAGTATGATATCTCCCGTGGGAAACACCCACCCACAGTTATGGAAAGAATATGCTCAAACCCGACTAGGGAAAAGCAGCTCATTTCTAAACTTTATATAGCAATTCAGGACACACATTACACCGAGAAATCGTCCATAGCGATAAAATTGGAAGAAGACGGGGCAGATCAGATTTCAAAAGATGAATGGGACCAATTATATTTCGAATCCTGTAAGGGGCTTATTAGTGCGGACCATAGGGAAAATACTATAAAAACAACATTTCGTTGGTATCTTACGCCCCTAAAAACATCACACTATTCAATAAATAAGTCCAAATTATGCTATAGAGGCTGTGGGATACAGGGTTCTTATAAACATATGTGGTGGGATTGCGAACCCATCAAAAATATTTGGAGAATGCTCAATGATCTCCTCAGTAAAGTTTTAGACGAACGAATAGTACTAACCATAGACCAAGCACTTCTTCATAGGCGATTGCCCAACCTGAACCCCACCATTAATAAATTCATTAAAATACTCTGCACGACCACTAGAGTGTGCATAGCGAGGCACTGGAAGGAAGGTCCCCCTACTTGGAAAGAAGTACTAGACAAAATAAAAGACATATACACACTATCGGAAAGGGTAGCATGGATACAAGGAGACACTACACAGTTTAACAAAATATGGTTCTATTGGATAATGCATTCAACAATGACGGTCAGGTGACAGAATCCACAAATAGAAGATTATGGTAAAAACTCTATAAACTAGATGCTCATAGTTATAAATTGGCCAAATGACGCACTCAGCTTAGATCCCAGACATAATTGATTGACAACACAGACATGATTTAATGTCTATTTGTATTCTTATTTTTGTTTTTACTTTCTTTTTTTTTTTCTCATTTTTATTTCTTATTTAGGTTTGTTAATGATCATTACTCATGATATCTATCATAGATCAATGTTAAGGATTTATGAGTTAAAAATGTTCCCATGTTGATTTAAGATGACACATTGTCTGAGGCACTGTAATAATTGCTCTCAGGATGTATATACTGTTATTTATGCTGTGATATGGAAATAAAAATAATTTCAACATAAAATAAACCCTAATATAGCTACAATATAAATAATAATTATATTGTAGCTATCTTAGGATTTATTTTTATTTTACAGGCATCTTTCAATTTATTTTAACTAGGTACAATAGCTATTAAATAGTTATTAACTATGTAATAGCTACCTAGCTAAAATAAAGAGAAATTTACCTGTAAAATAAAACCTAACCTAAGTTACAATTACACCTAACACTACACTATACTTTAATAAATTATTCCTATTTAAAACTAAATACTTACCTGTAAAATAAACCCTAAGATAGCTGCAATGTAATTAATAATTACATTGTAGCTATTTTAGGATTTATATTTATTTTACAGGTAACTTGGTATTTATTTTAGCTAGTTAGAATAGTTATTAAATAGTTATTAACTATTTAATAGCTACCTAGCTAAAAGAAATACAAAATTACCTGTAAAATAAATCCTAACCTAAGTTACAATTAAACCTAACACTACACTATCATTACATTAATTAAATAAATTAGCTACAAATAACTACAATTAAATTAAATTAAATAAACTAACTAAAGTACAAAAAAATAAAAATTATTATTATTTAGCTGCGGATTTAATACATATGTTTTGGCAGTGCCCTAGACTGAGAAATTTATGGTGCAAGCTGGAATACTGGCTTAAGAATAAACTTAAAATTGAGCGAACAGCTCTTTCACTGTTCCAGATCATATTTTGTCTAAAACCTGAAGATGGGCAACAGCCTAATGAGAAACTAGTTAATTTATCTATCCTAGCTACCAGATACTTGGTATGCAAGAAATGGAAATTGAGGTTGGTACCAACTATTGCTGAAATCAGGGATCATTTAAAGAAACAATGTGTTTTAGAACAGAAAAATACCAATATAGATAATGAACTTGATGTAAAGAAATTTTTTGATAAATGGGCGCCATTCATTAAGATTTTTCCTGAAAGAGATATCGATTATTTGATTTCCCCATTTAAGAATTCGGAGATAATACTATTGGGTATCTGGTGACTTAGAGGAATTTTCAGAGAACCGGGGCCTTCCTTCCCCTTCCATCCTTCCCTTTATCTCCTCATTTTTCCCTCCCCCCCCCCTCCCCCTTTTTTTTTTGTTTTTTTTGTTTGTTGTTTTGTTTGTGGGGGTTTTTTTTTTAAATATAAATAAAACAATCCAACAATGAGTTAAGAGGAGATAGACAGATGGTTTAGGATCAACCGATTAGGTATATGATGGGTAATATGCAATTTTTGGGGTTTTTTGACTGTTAATGATTCTTTTTCCCTTGATTGTTTGTCTATGAATTATAATATTGTGATCTTTTGTTTTCATGGAATCTGTACTCATTGCTGGTAATAAAATAAATGATATATAAAAAAAAAAAAAATCCTAACCTAAGTTACAATTAAACCTAACACTACACTATCATTACATTAATTAAATAAATTAGCTACAAATAACTACAATTAAATTAAATTAAATAAACTAACTAAAGTACAGAAAATAAAAAAAGCTAAGTTACAAAAAATAAAAAAAATAAGTTACAAACATTTAAAACATATTACAACAATTTTAAGCTACTTACACCTAATCTAAGCCCCCTAATAAAATAACAAAGCCCCCCAAAATAAAAAATGCCCCAAAGAATTCAGCTCTTTTGCCTGTAAAAGAAAAATACAACCCCCCAATATTAAAACCCACCACCCACATAACCCTAATCTAACCCAAACCCCCTTAAATAAACCTAACACTACCCCCCTGAAGATCATCCTACCTTTAGTCGTCTTCAGCCAGCCGACCCACTGATGGAACCGAAGAGGAGATCTGGAGCGGAAGAAGTCATCATCCAAGGGGCGCTGAAGAAATCTTCCATCTGATGAAGTCATCATCCAGGCGGCGCTGAAGAAGTCTTCCATCCGGGCTATGTCATCTTCC
This sequence comes from Bombina bombina, assembly GCF_027579735.1. NCBI lineage: Eukaryota > Metazoa > Chordata > Amphibia > Anura > Bombinatoridae > Bombina > Bombina bombina. The sequence continues at coordinate 143,747,444 of NC_069508.1, forward strand.
AAGCGGCGTCTTCAATATTCATCCATCCGGAGTGGAGCGGAGCCATCTTCAGATGAGCCGACGCGGAGCCATCCTCTTCTTCCCGATTACTACCGACGAATGGATATTCCTTTAAGGGACGTGTTCCGATCAGCCAATAGAATGCGAGCTTAATCTGATTGGCTGATTGGATCAGCCAATCGGATTGAACTTCAATCTGATTGGCTGATTCAATCAGCCAATCAGATTTTTCCTACCTTAATTACGATTGGCTGATAGAATCCTATCAGCCAATCGGAATTGAAGGGACGCCATCTTGGATGACGTCCCTTAAAGGAATATCCATTTGTCGGTAGTCGTCGGGAAGAAGAGGATGGCTCGTCTGAAGATAGCTCCACTCCGCTCCGGATGGATGAAGATTGAAGACGCCGCTTGGAAGATGACATCGCCCGGTTGGAAGACTTCTTCAGCGCCGCCTGGATGATGACTTCATCGGATGGAATATTTCTTCAGCGCCCCTTGGATGATGACTTCTTCCGCTCCGGATCTCCTCTTCGGTTCCATCGGTGGGTCGGCTGGCTGAAGACGACTAAAGGTAGGATGATCTTCAGGGGGGTAGTGTTAGGTTTATTTAAGGGGGGTTTGGGTTAGATTAGGGGTATGTGGGTGGTGGGTTTTAATGTTGGGGGGGTTGTATTTTTCTTTTACAGGCAAAAGAGCTGAATTCTTTGGGGCATGCCCCGCAAAAGGCCCTTTTAAGGGCTGGTAAGGTAAAAGAGCTTTGAACTTTTTTAATTTAGAATAGGGTAGGGCATTTTTTTATTTTGGGGGGCTTTGTTATTTTATTAGGGGGCTTAGAGTAGGTGTAATTAGTTTAAAATTGTTGTAATTTTTTTCTAATGTTTGTAAATATTTTTTTATTTTTTGTAACTTAGTTCTTTTTTATTTAATTTTATTTATTTTTTATTTTTTGTACTTTAGTTAGTTTATTTAATTGTATTTATTTGTAGGAATTGTATTTAATTTATGTATTGATAGTGTAGTGTTAGGTTTAATTGTAGATAATTGTAGGTATTTTATTTAATAAATTTATTGATAGTGTAGTGTTAGGTTTAATTGTAACTTAGGTTAGGATTTATTTTACAGGTAATTTTGTAATTATTTTAACTATTTTAGCTATTAAATAGTTCTTAACTATTTAATAGCTATTGTACCTGGTTAAAATAAATACAAAGTTACCTGTAAAATAAATATAAATCCTAAAATAGCTATAATATAATTATAATTTATATTGTAGCTATATTAGGGTTTATTTTACAGGTAAGTATTTAGGTGTAAGTAGCTTAAAATTGTTGTAATATGTTTTAAATGTTTGTAACTTATTTTTTTTATTTTTTGTAACTTAGCTTTTTTTATTTTTTGTACTTTAGTTAGTTTATTTAATTTAATTGTAGTTATTTGTAGCTAATTTATTTAATTAATGTAATGATAGTGTAGTGTTAGGTTTAATTGTAACTTAGGTTAGGATTTATTTTACAGGTAATTTTGTATTTCTTTTAGCTAGGTAGCTATTAAATAGTCAATAACTATTTAATAACTATTCTAACTAGCTAAAATAAATACCAAGTTACCTGTAAAATAAATATAAATCCTAAAATAGCTACAATGTAATTATTAATTACATTGCAGCTATCTTAGGGTTTATTTTACAGGTAAGTATTTATTTAGTTTTAAATAAGAATAATTTATTAAAGTATAGTGTAGTGTTAGGTGTAATTGTAACTTAGGTTAGGTTTTATTTTACAGGTAAATTTCTCTTTATTTTAGCTAGGTAGCTATTAAATAGTTAATAACTATTTAATAGCTATTGTACCTAGTTAAAATAAATTGAAAGATGCCTGTAAAATAAAAATAAATCCTAAGATAGCTACAATATAATTATTATTTATATTGTAGCTATATTAGGGTTTATTTTAAAGGTAAGTATTTAGTTTTAAATAGGATTAATTTAGTTAATAAGAGAAATATTATTTAGATTTATTTAATTAATATTTAAGTTAGGGGGGTTTTAGGGTTAGTGTTAGACTTAGGTTTAGGGGTTAATAATTTTATTACAGTGGTGGCGGTGTAGGGGGGGCAGGATAGGGGTTAATACATTTATTATAGGTGGCGACGGTGTAGGGGGGCAGATTAGGGGTTAATAAGTTTAATATAGGTTGCGGCGGGGTCCGGGAGCGGCGGTTTAGGGGTTAAACTATTTATTTAGTTGCGGCGAGGTCCGGGATCGGCAGGATAGGGGTTAATAAATTTATTATAGGTGGCGACGGTATAGGGGGGCAGGATAGGGGTTACTAGGCATAATGTAGGTGGCGGCGGTGTCCGGGAGCTGCGGTTTAGGGGTTAATACATTTATAAGAGTTGCGGCGGGGTCTAGGAGTGGCGGTTTAGGGGTTAATAACTTTATTGAGTTGCGGGGGGCTCCGGGGGCGCCGGTATAGGGGGTAGAACAGTGTAGTTAGTGTGGGTGCTTAGTGACAGGGGTATCAATAAAGCTGTCAAAAAGCAGAGGAGCAGCGAGATCGGATGAGTGATAACTCTCACAGTCCGCTGCTCATCGCCCTGTACTTGGTGCGCGGCTTTTTGACAGCTTTATTGATAACTTAGGCAAAATTTTGCAGGTCTGCGGCGGCGATGGTAGGCGAGCTTAGGTGGGCGTATTGAACCGGCGAAGGCAGGTAAAGTAGACACGTTGATAACTACCCCCCTATGTCTTGAACTAAAAATAATTAGTCGTCTAGCTGATGCTATAGGCTTTTTTTAAAATTACCAGTTACACTGCTCTTGGGTATCAACAGTACTAGGAGAGTACGAGTAAAATAAATGCTACCCTTCCTTAATAAATATTTTCTACAGAGTAAATTACACAGGGAGGATGCTTAATAAATTTGGACACCAAACAAGTATTGTGTCTATTAAGTGGCTGTAATCAGTTGCCTAGCTTATACTTTCAGCTTCTAAGGGTTAATTTAACTCAGTTACAATACTTGAGGTACCAATAGTACTAGGAGAGTACCGGTTAAATTAGTGCACCCATTCCCCAGCAAAGAGTTTTAAGCGGTGGTTAGCTACTGTGTCTAATACAACACTTTTTTTTTTTTTTTTTTCAGTTAAGTTAATTCAACAACTGGTGACGCAAATTAAAATACAGTGAGTCCCCTGACGCGGTCGCGTGAGTCACCTGAGCGGTGATAGGAGTAGTGGTAGGATCTGTACAGTAGCACATAATAGACGTGAAGTGATCATTCGAAAACTGAATAAAAGTGACATTTATCCAAGCAGTGCATAATGGGCGCCTGCACTAGACCCATTGTCTTTATATTTATCTTGTGAGTGCTTATATAGAACATCAACTTGTCACACCTCTTAGAACCATAAAAAATGATGGGGCCAAATTAATAATTTAGCTAACAAAAAAGGAGGGCCAAATTAAATTATCTTTTGGGCCGCATATGGCCCCACGGCCAGAACTTTGAGACCTCTGCTTTAGAGAGTACTTTATTTGATCGCTCTTCATACAAATAACTTTGTTTCAGTTGCAAAAAAACACACAGTAGAACTTCCATGTAGATGATACATAGAGAATGCTTGGAGACAGTACTATAGCAACTAATGTTAATATATTGGTCTCCATTTATTATAGGTGAGGGGGACATATTCACTACTGCAGAGAGCATACGCTATCCGTATTATCATTTCAGGCTTTCAGAGCTTGATAAATGGGATTCACTGAGTTAATTTACTTGAACCCACCCTTACCCTGATGAAGCCATGCAGTAATGACTAGGCTGACCATATTGCCGCTTTAAGTAGGAACACATATGAAAAATACATATGTGAGGGTTCTTATACAAAACCATTTCTTTAAACAGCCCTGAAAACAGCCCTGACATATGTATTTTTCATATGTGTCCCTTTTTAAAGCGGCAATATGGTCAGCCTAGTAATGACCAAACACCTAGATTGGTGGACCTAAAGTAGTCTCAAGCCTAGCAAGGTACAATTAGCTAACTGAGCAATATAGCGTATATATATGCTGACCAATAGAAAAGTACTAACCTTTAAAAGCAATTTTTTATTAAATAACAACAGAAGCAGGGTTGCTATAAAGTTGATTGTTTTACATATGAAATTAGATGTGTGGTTTCATAGCTTGAGTTATATTAGCAAGTAATGGCATAAACCTGGAAGCTTGCAAGAGCGAGGATTCCTGTGAGAGCCTAGGTATGCTTGTTGTCAACTTTTGTGGAATATCCAGTTCCCTTTACCTGAGATATTGTATGATTGCACCTGTTTTTTAGTTATTATAAAAAGTGTGCTTGAAGGGATACTAAACACATTTTTTCCTTTCACGATTCATGTAGGCTTAAGAGCTGGCCCATTTTTGTTTCAGAACCCTAGATAGCACTTGCTGATTGGGGGCTACATTTAGCCACCAATCAGCAAGCGCAACCCAGGTTCTGAACCAAAAATGGGCCGGCTCCTAATATTACATTCCTGCTTTTAAAATAAAGATACCAAGAGAACAAAGAAAAATTGATAATAGGAGTAAATTAGAAAGTTGCTTAAAATTGCATGCTCTATCTGAATCAGGAAAGAAAAAAATTGGGTTTAGTATTCCTTTAAAGTATACTTATTTTAATCTTTGCATGTTCATAGATACCATTCTGAAAAGCCAAAAAGAAAAAGGCTAAAATTATATTAAAAATATAGATAATTTATTTATTTTTGTTCTATTATCGATGGTTCATGTGTTGTAACTCTGCTGAGCAAAAAGAAAAAAAATAGTAATTTTCAGTACAGTGCTAAAGGGCAAAATAATGTACCTAAATAAAGATTTTAATAGTTGTCGCAATGCAATATGATTTATCTCTTAGATGGGCATGTTGTTTGAAATATGTCAGCTATACCAATCTATCTACAACTGTATTAACAGGTAATACAATATATATTAAAAAAGATATAATGAAGTCATTACCTAAGAGATGATAAATCAGATTCCTAGTTCATAATTCTTTTGTTAAAAAAGTAAAACTGCTAGCTAGAAAATATGACCTGAACATCTCTGTCTAAAAAAAAAAGAAATTTTACCTTAAAATTCCCTCAGTCACCACATCCCATTGTAAAATGACTTTAAGCAGCCAATTAGGATTCTTGCCTTGGGACTTGCAAGAGATTCTACATCTGGCATGCATAGGCACAGTCATTTTATTTCCCTTCTCAGTTGAAGGAAGTATACTAACAAATCTTGCGAGTAAGGCAAAGTATAAACTCAGCACTGATGAAGCTTGTTTGCACTTGGCAGTTGTTTTGGGGGTTATTTCACCAGTGTGTTCAACTCTTTATAATTTCAGAGATTTTCAAGTTACAATATTGTGGGACCTTTTTCCTCTTTGGCATCTTATTGATTCATAGCTATTCTCTAGAATTATTAGAACAGAGCGCTTGATGTAATTTTGTGAGCGGCCCAGAAGTGAAACCGTTAATAAGGAAACCATACCTTGCTGTCTGCCTTGCTTAGTGTTTGCTAACTGCAAGGTGTGGTTCCCTAATTAACTGTTTCACTCCTGGCTGCTCACAAAATCTGGCCTAAGAGGGAACACTGCTCACAATCACCTAGATAACGAGTTTTGCGTTCCTGTTTTAACGCTGAAATGGCCAACTGGAATGCAGCCATTACGAGTCTTGTCGATATAGCTGTACCGCAAGCATTTTAGCCTGTAATGCAACGTCAGTCCCGCACTCAAAAAAATGATGTTTTTGCGAGGGATTTCCATAGCGCTGCCATTACAAGTTTTGCGGTGAGGCTAAAATGCTTGCATTCCAGCCTATACCGACACGATCTGTTCCGCAATCTGAGACCAGTAGTTATGAGTTTTGCGCCACAAAACTGTTACACAACTCATAACTAAACTGTTACAAAGTACACTAACACCCTTAAACTACACTATTAACCCCTAAACTGAGGCCCCAAGAAACTACACTATTAACCCCAAACACTATAATAAACTTTTTAACCCCTAATCTGCCGCTCCCGACATCGCCACCACTAATAAAATTTATTAACCCCTATTTTGCCACTCCCCAACATCGCCGCCACTAAATAAAGTTATTAACCTCTGGCCTCCCACATCACCGCCACTAAAACCTTTTAACCCCTAAACCGCCAGCCCCCCACATCGCAAAAAAACTAAATTAAACTATTAACACCTAAACTTAACAACCCCCTAACTTTAAATTAAAATTACAAGATCCCTATCTTAAAATAAATAAACTTACCTGGAAAATTACAAAAACCTACGTTTAAACTATATATTAAACTAACATTACTACTATACTAAAATTAAAATAACTACAAATCCAAATAAACTGAATTAAACATTAAAAAAACTAACACTGCTAAAAAAAAATAAGCATCTTCTATCTTTATCCCGGCAGCGTGGAGCGGGTCCATCCTTGAAGACATCCGGCGCAGAGCATTCTCTTCATACGGTCGCCGCAGTACACTAAATCTTTAAATCTTCAATGCAAGGGAGCCTTTTCAATATGGCGTCCCTTGCATTCCTATTGGCTGATTTGATTTTTGAAATTCAAATCAGCCAATATTATGAGAGCTACTGAAATTATATTGGCTGATTTGAATAGTAGCTCTCATCCTATTGGCTGATTTGAATTTCAAAAATCAAATCAACCAATAGGAATGCAAGGGACTCCATTTTGAAAAGGCTCCCTTGCATTGAAGATTCAGTGTACGGCGGCAACAGTATGAAAAGGATGCTCCGCTCCAGATGTCTTCAAGGATGGACCCACTCCGTGCTGCCGGGATGAAGATAGAAGATGCCGCCTGGATGAAGATAGAAGATGCCGCCTGGATGAAGATAGAAGACGCCGCCTGGATGGAGGAAGATCCCGCTGCTTGGATGAAGACCTCGCCACCTGGATGTCCGGACTTGAAAAGCTGTAAGTGGATCATCGGGGGTTAGTGTTAGGTTTTTTTTAAAACTTTTTTTGGGTGGGTTTTTTTTTTTTAGATTAGGGTTTGGGCGTTCTTAAAAGAGCTAAATCCCCTTTTTAGGGCAATGAAAAAGAACTGAATGCCCTTTTAAGGGCAATGCCCATTCAAATGCCCTTTTCAGGGCAATGGGTAGCTTAGGTTTTTGTTAGAGTTAGTTTTTTTTTATTTTGGGGGATTGGTTGGGTGGTGGGTTTTACTGTTGGGGAGTCTTTGTGTTTTTTTTCAGGGAAAAGAGCTGATTTCTTTAGGGCAATGCCCTACAAAAGCCCTTTTAAGGGCTATTGGTAGTTCATTGTAGGCTAAGGTTTTTTTTTTTATTTTAATGGGGCTTTTTGATTTTTATAGCGATATTAGATTAAGTGTAATTGTTTTTATTTTGGATAATTTTGTTTGTTAATTTAATGTTTTTTATTTTTTGTAATTGTAGATTTAATTCTTTTTAGTAGTGTTAGGTTTTTTTAATGTTTAATTTAGCTTTTTTTAATTTGTAGTTATTTTAATTTTAGTATAATAGTAATGTTACTTTAATATATAGTTTAAAGTTAGGTTTTTTAATTTCACAGGTAAGTTTTTATTTATTTTAAGATAAAGTTAGGGAGTTGTTAGGTTTAGGGGTTAATAGTTTAATTTAGTTTTTTTGCGATGTGGGGGGCTGGCGGTTTAGGGGTTAATAGGTTTATTTAGTGGCAGTGATGTGGGAGGCCAGAGGTTTAGGGGTTAATAACTTTATTTAGTGGTGGCGATATCGGGAGCAGCAGATTAGGGGTTAATACGTTTATTTCGGTGTCGGTGATGTCAGGAGCGGCAGATTAGGGGTTAATACATTTATGTAGGTGTCAGCGATGTCGGGGGCAGCAGATTAGGGGTGTTTAGACGTGGGGTTTATGTTAGGGTGTTTAAACGTAACTTTTCTTTCCCCATAGACATCAATGGGGTTACGTTACGGCGATCGCAATTTCGTACTTCAGGTGTTAGGTTTTTTTCTAACACGCTCTCCCCATTAATGTCTATGGGAAAAGCGTGCACAAGCACGTATTCTCAGCCCTTGGATTTTGTGCGGTATGGAGCTCATCGCAACCATATCGCACGCACAAGGCAGCTTTTTAAAAACTTGTAATGGCAGCGCTATGGAGGGTGAAATAACGCAACTTTTTTTGCGTTCGTTTTGCACCCTCTATAGCGCAAAACTTGTACTCTAGTTGTATATAAATTGGGCTAGTGATTTATATTATTTTACATTATAATATATATATATATAATTTATATTGTGAGCACTTATACAAACATCAAGCTCTCTGTTCTAATAATTCTAGTATGCATTAATTTAAAGGGCCACGATACCCAAGTGTTGAAACACTTGAAAGTGATGCAGCATAGCTATAAAAAGCTGACTAGAAAATATCACATGAACATCTCTATGTAAAAAAGAAAGATATTTTACCTCAAAAGTTTCTCAGTAGCCACATCCCAAAGGACTTCTAAGCAACAAATCAGTATGCCTGTCCCGGGACAGTGGAAGGAGCGAGCTTACATGCACTCTCATCTTACTTCCCTATTCAGCTTAAAGGGACAGTCTAGGCCAAAATAAACTTTCATTATTCAGATAGAGCATGTAATTTTAAACATTTTTCCAATTTACTTTTCTCACCAATTTTGCTTTGTTCTCTTGGTATTCTTAGTTGAAAGCTGAACCTAGGAGGTTCATATGCTAATTTCTTAGACCTTGAAGCCCACCTCTGTCAGATTGCATTTTAACAGTTTTTCACCACTAGAGGGTGTTAGTTCACGTATTGCATATAGATTACACTGTGCTGTGCTGTGCTGAAAAAAGGGGCAGTTTGCAGAGGCTTAGATACAAGGTAATCACAGAAGTTAAAAGTATATTATTATAACTGTGTTGGTTATGCAAAACTGGGAAATGGGTAATAAATAGGGATGGGCGAATGTTTCTAAAAATTCGAAATTTAAAGCGAATCGAATTTCGAATGTTTATATAACATTCTAACCTTCTATTTTTGAATTTTCGTTTTCGAATTTTTCAATAAAATTCGAAAATATTCGTTCGAATAATAGAATGTTTAGCTATGTAATTCATTCAGTTTCGAAATGTAATATTCGAATTTGAATGTCACATTCGAATTCGAATGTCACATTCGAATTTGAAGTAGTATTTCTAGTCTAATACTGTGTTTTAAATGTAATATTCGAATTCGAATGCTACATTCGAATTCGAATGTCACATTCAAATTTGAAGTAGTATTTCTAGTCTAATACTGTGTCTTTTAAATGTAATATTCGAATTCGAATGTCACATTCGAATTCGAAATAGTATTTCTAGTTTGCAACTGTGCTTAATAAATGTAATATTCAAATTCGAATGTGACATTCGATTTGAATGTCACATTCGAATTCGAAATAGTATTTCTAGTCTAATACTGTGTTTTATAAATGTAATATTTGAATTGGAATGTGACATTCGATTGGAAAGTGATATTCGATTCGAATGTGACATTCAAAATAGTGTTTCTAGTCTACAATTGTGTTTTATAAATGTAATATTCGAATTCGAATGTGACATTCGAATTCGAATGTGAAATTCGAATTCGAATGTGACATTCGAAAACTGTAAATAACATTCGAAAATCGAATTTTTAAGAATATTCGTTCTTATCAACATTCTATTATGTAAATCGAATTTCTACAGTAACATTCGTTCTTACATTCGAATTCGGATATAAACACATTCGCCCATCCCTAGTAATAAAGGGATTATCTATCTTTTAAGACAATATAAATTCTGGTGTAGACTGTCCCTTTAAGGAAGTTTACAATGAAATCTCATGAGAGTTAAGTCAATCACTGTTGATGCTGATTGGCTGCTGTATTTCTTCAATTTTTTTATTATTTTTTTTTACCTGCAGCTGAGTATAACATTTTACACAGAACTTACTCTGCTGAGCTGAGGAGATTGTGAGGTAAAATATCTTCCTTTTTTACATAGAGATGCTCAGGTGATATTTTCCTGTCAGCTTTTTACAGTTATACTGCATCAGTTTCAAGTGATTTAGCATATGAGTATTATGTCCCTTTAATTTAATACAACAAATAAACATCTGCTCCTTAATTAAAGGGCCACTAAACCCAAAATCTTTCTTTCATGATTCAGATAGAGAATAGAAATGTAAACAAAATTAAATTTACTTCCATAATTTATTTTGGTTCATTTTTTTAAATATCCTTATTTGAATAAAAAGCAATGTACATGGTGAGCCAATCACATAATGCTTCTATGTGCAGCAACCAATCATCAGCTAGTGAGCATATCTAGATATGCTTTTCATCAAAGAATATCAAGAGAACAAAACAAATTAGATAATATAAGTAAATTAGAAATATGTTTAACATTGCATTATCTTTCTAAATCATAAAAGAAAAAATGTGAGTGGCATGTCCCTTTAATAAAACAAATATAAGAACAAAACTTCTAAAATCTAAATAGACTTGCCCATTAATGTGTAATAATAAGTATGAAAAGAATTGTACAGAATAATATAACTCAATAGAAGCTTAAACTTCTGTAAAGATTATGGTATGTAAGTAGTTAAAATGTGGTTCAAATTACAGTACTATGCTTTAGATTATAAAAAGAAAAAAATCAACCAAGGCCCTAGAACAATCTTCAATCATATAAAGTGTTTTTATCGTGATTGTCTGGGGAGACTGAATAATACAAATGCATGGAGGCAAATGCATAGTGTTAGCAAGTACCATATGCTAAATGCAAGCCGACTTCATATGTCTATAGATGTTTATGTAAATTAGACAAAAACTATGCACATCTAAATATATAGGGGCCGGACATGTAAAGATACTATCTTAATTGCTGGGAAATTTGAAGTTACATATAGATTATTATCTTAATAAAATATTAAACAAAAATATGCTGTCAGTCAGGGCAAATTGAGACATTGCTATATATTACTAACAATGAACAGGGCTGTAGGTTAATAATACGAGCAAAAGGTTTAGTTTAGCATTTTTGATATCAAAAAGTAAACCAAGGGGCACAATAATGTTTAATCAGTTAAAGGGATAGGAAAATAAAAATTAAGCTTGCATGATTCCGATAGAGCATGTAATTTTAAGACACTTTTAAATTTACTTAACTGAGGGTGCAGTCTCTTTTAGCACACTATGCCCTTCAAAGAGAAACAATATCCTTTAGCTTATCAGTCTGACCCTGCCCAATGACAGCCCAGAGCCGAAATACCAGGCAATACCAGATCAAGAGAAAACACCAAACCCCAGATGTACATTTTGGCCTCATCGGTGAGGTGCAGTTGCATCTCTCTAGGGATTGGTGCCTGCACACATTTGTCTCTTGTGATTGGCTAACTAGATGTGTTCAGCTAGCTTCCAGCAGTGCAATGCTGTTCCTTCAGCAAAGGATAACAAGAGAATGAAGCAAATTTGATAATAGAAGTAAAAATTGGAAAGTTGTTTAAAATTGTATGTTCCATCCAAATGGTGAAAGAACATTTGGGGGTTTTCTGTCCCTTTAAGGTATAGGCTTCTAGTTATCAAGCTGTCTACTTTCCTGCGTTTGCCGGCCCAATACGCTCGCCTAAGCTCGCCTACCATCGCCGCCGTGGACCTGAATACGTTCGCCAAAGTTATCAAAAAATCTGTCAAGAAGCCGCGCACCAAGTACGGTGCGATGAGCAGCGGACTGTTGTTAACTGACAGCCATCGATCTCGCTGCTCATCGGCTTCTTCGCAGCTTTCTTGCTAGCCTGTCACTAAGCACCCACACTAAACTATACTGTTTTACCCCCTAAACCGCCGCTCCCGGAGCCCCCCGCAAGTAAATAAACTTATTACCCCCTAAACCGCCGCTCCCGGAGCCCCCTGCAACTGAATAAAGTTATTAACCCCTAAACCGCCGCTCCCGTACTCCGCCGCAACTATAATAAATATATGAACCCCTAAACCGCCGCTCCCGGACCCCGCCACCACCTACATTATACTTATTAACCCCTAATCTGCCGCCCCCTATACCGCTGCCACCTACATAAAGTTATTAACCCCTATACTGCGGATCCCGGACCCCGCCGCAACTAAATAAATTGTTTAACCACTAAACCACCACACCCGGATCCCGCCACAACTAAATTAAATGATTAACCCCTAAACCACCGCTCCCGGACCCCGCCGCAACTAAATTAAATATTTAACCCCTAAACCGCCGCTCCCGGACCCCACCGCCACCTATATTAAACTTATTAACCCCTATCCTGCCCCCCCCTACACCGCCACCACTATATTAAACTTATTAACCCCTAAACCTAAGTCTAACCCTAACACCCCCCTAACTTAAATATTATTTAAATAAATCTAAATAAAAATTACTATTATTAACTAAATTATTCCTATTTAAAACTAAATACTTACCTATAAAATAAACCCTAAGATAGATACAATATAACTAATAGTTATATTGTAGCTATTTTAGGATTTAATTTTATTTTACAGGTAACTTTGTATTTATTTTAACCAGGTACAATAGTTCTTAAATAGTTATTAACTATTTAATAACTACCTAGCTAAAATACTTAATACAAAATTACCTGTAAAATAAATCCTAACCTAAGTTACAATTAAACACTACACTATCATTAAATTAATTAAATTAATTAACTACAATTACCTAAAATTAAATTCAATAAAATAAACTAAACTATAGTACAACCCCCCCCCACTAAATTACAAAAAATAAAAATAGAATTACAAGAAGTTTAATCTAATTACACCTAATCTAAGACCCTTAAAAGAGCTTTTTGTGGGGCATTGCCCCAAAGTAATCAGCTCTTTTACCTGTAGAAAAAAATACAACCCCCCCGCCAACATTAAAACCCACCACCCACACACCCCTACTCTAACCCACCCAAACCCTCCTTAAAAAAACCTAACACTAACCCCCTGAAGATCACCCTACCTTGAGCCGTCTTCACCCAGCCAGGCCGAATTCTTCATCCAAGCGGGGCAAGAAGAGGTCCTCCATCCAGCCGAAGTCTTCATCCAAGCGGGGCAAGAAGAGATCCTCCATCCGGTAGAAGTCTTCATCTAAGCGGTGTCTTCTATCTTCATCCAACCACGGCTCCATCTTGCAGACCTCCGACGCGGAACATCCTGCTGGCCCGACAACTACCCGACAAATGAAGGTTCCTTTAAGGGATGTCATCCAAGATGGCATCCCTCGAATTCCGATTGGCTGATAGGATTCTATCAGCCAATTGAAATTAAGGTAGAAAAAATCCAATTGGCTGATTAAAAAGAACCTTCATTCGTCGGGTAGTCGTCGGGCCAGCAGGATGTTTCGCGTCGGAGGTCTGCAAGATGGAGCCGCGGTTGGATGAAGATAGAAGACACCGCTTAGATGAAGACTTCTACCGGATGGAGGATCTCTTCTTGCCCCGCTTGGATGAAGACTTCGGCTGGATGGAGGACCTCTTCTTGCCCCGCTTGGATGAAGAATTCGGCCCGGCTGGGTGAAGACGGCTCAAGGTAGGGTGATCTTCAGGGGGTTAGTGTTAGGTTTTTTAAGGGGGGTTTGGGTGGGTTTTAGAGTAGGGGTGTGTGGGTGGTGGGTTTTAATGTTGGGGGGGTTGTATTTTTTTTACAGGTGAAAGAGCTGATTATTTTGGGGCAATGCCCCGCAAAAAGCCCTTTTAAAGGCTGGTAAAAGAGCTGATTACTTTGAAATTTAGAATAAGGTAGGGCATTTTTTTATTTTGGGTGCTTTATTATTTTATTAGGGGGCTTAGATTAGGTGTAATTAGTTTAAACTTCTTGTAATTCTTTGTTTATTTTTTGTAATTTAGTGGGGGGGGTTGTACTATAGTTTAGTTTATTTAATTGAATTTAATTTTAGGTAATTGTAGTTAATTTATTTAATGAATTTAATGATAGTGTAGTGTTAGGTTTAATTGTAACTTAGGTTAGGATTTATTTTACAGGTAATTTTGTAAGTATTTTAGCTAGGTAGTTATTAAATAGTTAATAACTATTTAATAAATATTGTACCTGGTTAAAATAAATACAAAGTTGCCTGTAAAATAAAATTAAATCCTAAAATAGCTACAATATAACTATTAGTTATATTGTAGCTATCTTAGGGTTTCTTTTACAGGTAAGTATTTAGTTTTAAATATTAATAATTTAGTTAATAATAGTAATTTTTATTTAGATTTATTTAAATAATATTTAAGTTAGGGGGTGTTAGGGTTAGACTTAGGTTTAGGGGTTAATAAGTTTAATATAGGTGGCGGTATAGGGGGCGGCAGATTAGGGGTTAATAGGTATTATGTAGGTGGCGGCGGGGTCCGGGAGTGGCGGTTTAGGGGTTCATATATTTATTATAGTTGCGGCGGGGTCAGGGAGTGGCAGTTTAGGGGTTAATAAGTATAAAGTAGATGGCGGTGGTGTAGGGGGGGCAGATTAGGGGTGTTTAGACTTGTGGTACATGTTAGGGTGTTAGGTGCAGACGTTCCCATAGAAATCAATGGGATATCGGGCAGCAGCGAACATGAGCTCTCGCTGCTATCAGACTCCCATTAATTCCTATGGGATCCGCCGCCTCCAGGGCGGTGGATTGAAAGCCAGGTACGCTGGCCCGGAATAGCGTACATGGTAGGTATTTGATATCTACCAAAAGTAGTCAGATTGTGCCGAACTTGCGTTCAGAACATCTGTAGTGACATAACCATCAATCTGTGTCGGACTGAGACCGGCGGATCGTATGTTACGTCACTAAATTCTACTTTTGCCGGGCTGTAGGGCCTGATAACTAAGGCGAATCAGCCTCGCCACATACGCTGCGGAATTCCAGCGTATTTGCGGTTGACGGCTTGATAACTAGAGGCCATAGTCTACACCAGAAAAATAATTATATTCTTATGATCCTGCATAGCTGAATCATAATAAATTGTAACAGAATTATCCTGGTTCTGCCATATGTAGTAACAGTTTATCCTACTGGAACAGAACTTCAAAACATAAACAAGATCGACTTGCCCAACAGAAGCCTAAACTTTTTTCTGCAAAATTAATATGGAGCGGTATACACAATTCTACTCTAAATAGCATGCAGCTTATTGTCAAACATAATATAGTAAGGTGATATTTGTTTTCTGTGTGGGTAAGTACAATATTTTATATTCTTTATATTCTAATTACACAGTAAAATGCAAAAAAAGGCAGAAAAAGACAATCTTCAGAGAACGAAATGGGGATAAGAATAACAATAACAAAGTGTACGGTTCACTTAATGGTATGTGACTGCTAACTGCAGGAATAAGTCACTTCCAAAATATGTCAGAATACAAAGCTCAAATAAAGCTAGTCACTTATCTTACAAAGGTAATGGTAGTGTCCATGTACTCACATTGGGATGCCAAAGTTCTCACTTTAAGTGCTTAATGTCTAGGTCTCCACCGTCTGTCAGTAGTGCTGCATGTAATCTCTAGATTTAAATGCAGAATCCAGTCTCAGCATAAACTATGAAAAAGAACACATCGCCCCTACGACTCACAGTGATGTTTATTAAGACCAACAAAGACACAAATAGAATTGCACTTACAGGATGTGTGCAACAAAATGCCTTTATACAGAAGTTTCACCATCGCTCCAACAACCGTCCAGCAGTTCTAGAGTTGCCTGAAAGATCACACTCACTGTGCCACAATTTACCGAAATTCTTTTGGCGTATGCAGGCAAACATAAAACCTCTACGTGTTTCTTCCACTCACGGGCAGGCTTTTTCAAGAGGTAAGAGATTGCTTACTTCTTTTGGCACAGTGAGCGTAAACTCCTTTGCTTAGTAGTAACATTTCTAAAATGTAATATAAAACAAATTATAAGGCATGCTAGTTTAAAAACGTATGCTACTTAGTTAATTGATACTGTGCTTATTTTCAATGATTCTTTATAGTTAATCAGAATGGACCTCTGATCAGATGTATGTCCCCAGAAACTTATATGGGAAAATATATGTCTGATAAATAGACATTGGGGCCTATCTATCAAGCTCCGAATGGAGCTTGATGCCCCATGTTTCTGGTGAGCCTGCAGGCTTGCCAGAAACAGCAGTTATGAAGCAGCGGTCACAAAGACCGCTGCTCCATAACCTGTCCGCTTGCTCTGAGCAGGCGGACAGACATTGCCGGAAATCAACCCGATTGAGTACGATCGGGTTGATTGACACCTCCCTGCTGGTGGCCGATTGGGTCCGCCAGACTTTGTTAAATATAGGCCATTGTAATGGTGGAATTAATGTTATACTTAACATATGTCTCCCTAGACAATAGTTTTCTACTACTGAGGGCTAGATAAAAGGTGCAATATTAAATTATCGCGCCCGCATTACCTTGTGTGTGTATCACAAGTTGTAAAATAACTTATTTTGCTTGCACGTTAATCCACATAATCCAAAAAGTGAAATTGCATACACGTTCACATATTCCCTTAATAGAAGTCAATGGAGAAGAAAAAAACAAAACAAAACCCCACTAACACCCTAATCTGTTGCGCAAAGCCCATGACGTATTTTCCTTAAAAGTGTACATGAAAATGCGATTATTTCATATTGCAAGAATGTTTTATTAACGCAATATGTTCTATTTATTTATAAATAAATATTTCTATATATATGTGATGATTTTTGGACTGCTATATCTATTTATTGCGAGATATGTATATGAATATATCCCTGGGTGCAGGGATAGTCACATAAGGCAAAGTCCCAAACAAGTTTACTAAGGCCGGCTCCCAAACAATTGCTGTCCCACAAGTTCCAGTGTCCTTAAGTTCCATGGCCACACTGCCTCTCTCTTTGACACTCTGTTTAGTACCGGCTGACCCACCCAGCTGTATTCCCATCCCATACCGGAGGGGGAGGTTGCTCCTTGGTGGGGCAGGCAAAGCTCAGGTGCCCAAACATGTGGCACCAACTGCATAAGCTTTTATCCTCCTTGCCCAATGCAACGCCTGCTCCCAGTGAAAAATACTCTGTGACAAGAAAAGGGTAGAGACCCTGCCAAGCTACTGAGGGGAGAGACCGTCTGTCTCTTCTCCCGAGAAGGAGATCTACCGCTGGGGAGGGAGGTCTGCACCATCCGCTCCATGGGAAACTGTGCTGCCGCTGGGGAGAGAGACCAACTGTCTCCTCTCCCAGAAAGGGATTCAGCCACTGGGGAGAGATATCGATACCCGTCTCTCCCTGCAAGGGCTTCTCTGTAAGGGGAGGGAGGATGACTACATCTGCTCCCGAAGGATGGATCTACCACTGGGGAGAGAGACCGACTGTCTCCTCTCCCAGAAAGGGGTTCTGCTTGCGGGGAGGGAGGACGACTACCTCCGCTCCCAGGGGATGGCTCTGCCACTGGGGAGAGAGACCGACTGTCTCCTCTCCAAGGAAGGGGTTCTGCTTACAGGGAGGGAGGACGACTACCTCCACTCCCAGGGGATGGCTCTGCCGCTGGGGAGAGAGACCGACTGTCTTCTCTCCCGGCTCCTGGCTCTGTCGCTGGGGAGAGAGACCAACTGTCTCCCCTCCCGGGAAGGGGTTCTGTTTATGGGGAGGGAGGATGACTACCTCCACTCCCAGGGGATGGCTCTGCCGCTGGGGAGAGAGACCGACTGTCTCCGCTCCTGGCTCTGCCGCTGGGGAGAGAGACCAATTGTCTCCTCTGCCGGAAAGGGGTTCTGTTTACAGGGAGGGAGGACGATTACCTCTGCTCCCAGGGGATGGCTCTGCCGCTGGGGAGAGAGACCGACTGTCTCCTCTCCTGGCTCCTGGCTCTGCCGCTGGGGAGAGAGACCAATTGTCTCCTCTCCCGGAAAGGGGTTCTGTTTACAGGGAGGGAGGACGACTACCTCCGCTCCCAGGGGATGGCTCTGCCGCTAGGGAGAGAGACCGACTGTCACCTCTCCCGGCTCCTGGCTCTGTCGCTAGGGAGAGAGACTGACTGTCTCCTCCACCGGGAGCGGGTTCTGTTTACGGGGAGGGAGGATGACTACCTCCGCTCCCAGGGGATGGCTCTGCCGCTGGGAAGAGAGACTGACTGTCTCCTCTCCCGGCTCCTTGCTCTGCCACTGGGGAGAGAGACCTACTGTCTCCTCTCCCAGGAAGGGGTTCTGTTTACGGGAGGGAGGATGACTACCTCCGCTCCCAGGGGATGGCTCTACCGCTGGGGAGAGAGACCGACTATCTCCTCTCCCAGATCCTGGCTCTGCCGCTGGGGAGAGAGACCGACTGTCTCCTCTCCCGGGAAGGGGTTCTGCTGCTGGGGAGAGTTATTGACATCCATCTCTACCTGCAAGGGGTTCTCTGTAAGGGGAGGGAGGACGATTACCTCCACTCCCAGGTTTCCTGGAGCTGTTACAGGTGTTGGGCAGAGGCCAGCGGCTCTCTGCCCTGTTTTCAGCACTTCTGCTGGGGTGGCTCCCTTGTCCAAGTCTGTAAGGTCAGAGCCAGGCTGCTGCAGCCCTGGTTCCCTTTTTCTTTGCTGCCACTCCTCCACGGTCGAGCTCCATGAAACCCAGAGGGCTGCACCCCAGATCTGTATGCCCCTGGCACGCTGCTTAGCGAGATCCAGCAGCCTCTTGTATTCCTTGACCAGTGCCTCTTCCTGGTCAATTATAAAATCCAGATCGTCCAGCAGCCAGGTCTCCTCCAAGAGATCCAACAGTTCCTCTTGGAGCCCAGAGATATCCTCCAGACCTTGGTCTGTCTCACTCCCAAACTGTGGGTCCTCTGTCCTTTTTGTAAACAACAATCCAGGGCCGCCGAAACAAAAGCCCTCTGTGGGGGAGCCTTCCTCCTGCCATAGCTGCGCTTGCATAGCAAGCCATTGGAGGGCCCGATAGCCATCCTCCATCCACATCTCTTGCTGGATCAGTCTATGTAGAACAGATAGCCATTCCTTCTTTGGCTGTTCTCCCAGGAAAGGCAGTCTCATGGTCTACCGAACCCGGAATCTCGTGTCATTCATGGGGAGGACCTTTCCATTTTCCTGCTCCTGTTGAAGAGCCTCCCAACAGAGGTCTCAGAGGGCAAGGTTCCTCCATGCCAGAATGTCCTGTTCTGAACAAGGATCATTTGTTCCGGTCAGCATCTTTTGTACTCTCCCTAGGAACTCTGCCTCCATATTTACCGGCTACTGTGGTACGTCTCCTCTGTCAGCAGAAACTGTGTGAAAGAAGCAGATCCCACCGCTGCCAGCCAATGTGACTGCTACCCCGACTGGGTAGCTCCGCTAAACGGGTCCTGCTTCCTCACTGCCAACTGCAGCTATGTAGCTGGCAAGTGACCACAGCCAATTGCCACCCCTGATGCCCGACAGCATCAGTACCCAGGGTCCCACCCTGTGGCAGACTGCAGCTACCCAGACTGGGTAGCTCTGCCTGATGATCCTTTTTCTGCCTGGAACAGGCTGCTATGTAGCCCAGGAAAGTGATTTCAGCTGGAGCCAACTCTGCCTGATGATCCTTTCTCTGCCTGGAACAGGCTGCTCTGTAGCCCAGGAAAGTGATTTCAGCTGGAGCCAACACAAATAACTAGACAGACTAGCATTCAGGTTAAACAAGAACTGACTTTATTGTAAAACATACACTCCTTTTATACACACAGCTCATCTTGATAACACAATGGACAATCCCACAATTTTCCCACCATTCCAGCCCCTCCAGACAGCCCAGTACCTCCATAGGAGCCACAGTCTCACATAATCCCAATACCTAGGGGTGGCGATTTCAGGTGTCATTTTAAAGCTCTCGGTCCCCAGATGCCACAGTCCAAAAATGATGATTCATTACTGGGGACCGGAGTTACAGTCCGTTGAAGCTATGGGGTTAAGGGTGTCCAAAAACCCCAGTTCCCAACGGAGCTCCCCTCTGATAATTCCCACAGCTCATGTCCTCCCTAGGGGCTACCAATCCCCAAAAGAGCGGAGATCTGGGGCAAAGGGCTGCTGGAGCAACCAGGGGTAAAGTTAGTGGGTTTCCTGCTGTCCTGTGGCCGACCGGGAGTTCCAGGAGCCCGGCCAGCCTGAGAGGAGTTAGGCGGGTGTCCATTGTGAGGCAGCCGACCGGGAGTTCCAGGAGCCTGGCTAGCCTAGGAGGGTTTTCTTGGTCATAAACCAACTCTCCTCTGAACACAAAAACAAGCAAACACAAAGCAAACAAACAGCTTCCAGAGATGGTGGTTGCTCTGAGGAGCCCAAAACCACTGAGAAACAACAGGGGTGAGGTTGTAGGGGGTAGGGGTTTAACCCTTGCAGCCCGGTATCCGTGACAATCTCCATAGTTAAACATATGTCTATACATATAAATGCATGTCTCTCTATGCATCTGTATGTATGTCAATGTAAAATCCCTGCATCTGTTTGTTTGTTTTTAACACCCAAGATTTTCTATCTTTGAGCACTTAAAACTTTTTGGTGCAATATTTTTTAAAATAATTTTTATTAGACAGTGTTAATGTGAGCATAACTGTACTTTGTAATGGATTTTTGAAGTAGTTCGTGAAACTTTTATGTTCGGGAAAACTGTTAACTATAGTTCTTCGAAAGCGGAAAGGTTTTTTGTGTAAATAGTGATTTTTCATGACTTGTAATATCTGTGCAATGGAAATTTATTGCGAAAAGACCATATTGTGCACGGAAAACTCATACTGCGTGACTTGTAATCTTGCCCTTTGGGTTTAGCACAGTTTGTCTAACATGGTGTAGGTTTAACGTACCCCATAGAAGTCTACTGAGAGGCGTTAACAAAGTCACACTACCTGAAGTTAGCGCGCATTGGTGTCTTGCTCACGCGCTAACATTTTACTTTCCACTTGTAATACACAAGCAAACCTGTCCGCAATACATTTGTACTTTGAGCACAGTTAGAGTGTAAGCAAAAATGCTTCTTATAAAAGTTATTACTATTTTTCTGCAGTATATGCACGTATCCTGTGAGGGCCCATGCACCGATATTCAAACACTATAAGCTAGATTACGAGTGAAGCATTATTTAACGCTCCTGCTTGAGCGTTAACTGCGCTCAAAGTACACTTGTGTTATGAAATGAATGTAAACTGTTTTCACTCTTGCGCTAACCTGACAATCGCAAAAAGATGAATATTGTGTGCATGTTCAGGTATTCCCCCATAGAAGTCAATGGAGCAAAAAAAGTTTTTAAAAAAGCCTAACACACTACTCGCGCTCAAACCCAATCGCATATTCTCTTGTGCGCTAACCCGACATGAAAATATGAATATTTCACATTCCAATGTTCTTCACATAGAAGGATATGTTCTATTTATTAATAAATACATTTATACATATATATATATATATATATATATATATATATATATATATATAAATGGTATTTTGGTACAATATATATATATATATATATATATATATATATATATATATATATCATTCAATTCATGCACTCCATCCCTTCAAGGTCTTCTATAAAGCCAGAGGCATCTACTTATCAAGCCGTCAACTTACTTGCATTTGACGGCACCAATATGCTTGCCTAAGATCGCCTAACATTGCTGCAGCGGACCTGAATACGTTCTCCAAAGTTACCAAAAAAGCTGTCAAAAAGCCGCGCACCAAGTACGGGGCGATGAGCAGCGGACTGTTGTTAACTAACAGTCATCGATCTCGCTGCTCTTTGGATTTTTCCGAGCTTTATTGATCAGCCAATCAGCCAATAGAATGCAAGCTCAATCCTATTGGCTGATTGGATCAGCAAATAGGATTAAACTTAAATCCTATTGGCTGATTGCATCAGTCAATAGGATTTTTTGTACCTTAATTCCGATTGGCTGATAGAATTCTGTCAGCCAATCGGAATTGAAGGGACGCCATATTGGATGACGTCATTTAAAGGTACCTTCATTCAACAAGAAGACGTCGTCAGAAGAGGATGCTCCGCGTCGGATGTCTTGAAGATGGACCCACTCCGCGCCGGATGGATAAAGATACAAGATGCTGTCTGGATGAAGACTTCTGCCCGTCTGGAGGACCACTTCTGCCCGTCTGGAGGACCACTTCTGCCGGATTCGTTGAGGACTTCGGCCCGGTTGGGTGAAGACTTCTCACGGTAAGGTGATCTTCAAGGGGTTATTGTTAGGTTTTTTAAGGGGGTATTGGGTGGGTTTTAGAGTAGGGTTGTGTGACAGACCCTTCTGTCAGGACTGAAGGAGTTAATTGTGTTTAGCTAAGAAACTAATTTCTAAAGACAGGTTTTCTGGCCTCAGCTATTGTGTGCTATAATTACATTTAAGTAATAAACAGGCCATTGTTTAATCACCCTCAGAGAGCAGACGCTAGGTGATAAGACAAGCCAAATGTGTTTAAGTTGTTATCTGCCTAAGTAAAGTATTTAAGTAATGTAATTCTACTGTTTCATAAAAGGGAGTCTTCCCCTTTTTATCTAAATGTACAAGAGTCTTTCAACCCCCCCATCTGGGGTCAAACCTGTATAAATACTAGGCATCTAGCCTTTAATAAATGTCATTCTGTTTTAAACCTGAAACTGGCTGGGTTGTGAATTGCTGATTCCCTATGCAGGACATTGTTCATCTGGTATTAACCCTTGGTACACTGTTGGTACCGTAACATTGGTGGCAAGCGACGGAATGAACCTTATCGCCCAGAAGAGCAACTACACAAGCCAGTAACCTCAGGAAGAGGGGGATTATTACAATACTGACTAAGATGGAAAGAGTACCAGGGACAGAAGGAACCAATGGGCCCAGCATAGCAGACAGAACCCCTGAAGAAGCAAGCTTTGATCGGGCGGTTAAAATAAGACTGGCATATTATGGCCCCAACCCATCTGCGGAAATTATCGACCGGGTCATAGCAGCTGTGGAGGCCAACCTACTTCGCCAAAGCGGTGCTGCAGCAAACCCAGTGGTAAAGAGAAAAGTAAATTTTGCAGCTTTTAAAAACTTCCTGGAAACAGAAGGAGAGATTGATGGGTACCTTGCAGATTTTGAGAGGCAATGTGCACTACACAAGGTACCCGCAGAGGACTGGGTCACGATATTATCCGGAAAATTATCCGGCCGGGCCAGTGAGGCTTTTCGGGCCATTCCAGATGAGGAAGTCGGGGATTATAATACTGTAAAAGAGGCTCTGCTCTCCAGGTATGCGGTTACACCGGAGGCATACCGGAGGCGGTTCAGAGACACTGTTAAATTAGCTGGAGATTCCTACCTTGAGTGGGCATGTAAGGTGCACCGCACAGCAGCTCACTGGATAGCGGGGTGCCAAGCCGTATCTGGGGAAGAGGTGCTGCAGCTATTCCTGTTGGAACATTGCTTCGACAAGTTACCCGCAGGAGTTCGAGAGTGGGTTCGGGACCGTAAACCCTCCACCCTGCATGAAGCGGCTCGCTTGGCAGATGAGTATACGGATGCCCTCAAACTGGACACTGCTACCATTAAGCCCCCTGCTAGAGTGGAGTACAGACCCCCAGTCACCCCAGCAGCTGCCAGTTACCAACCCCCGGCGCACCGCTATACCACACGGCATCTGGCCACGAACTACCCTCAGAGAGCCCGGTTCAATTCGCGGGGCTACTCACAACCGATTCGATGCTTTGGATGTAAGCAACTAGGGCACAAAAGACCAGAGTGTCCCCTAAATGCAGCGAACCAAGCACAGTCCTGGAGAAGACCTGCCGGCGGAATCACACGTAACCCTCAGCCTGCGGCCCGCTACGTAGAGGCGCAAGAATGCTGGAGCATCCTACATGAGGCAGACCTTGTGCAAGCTGCCCACCGGAATAACCGGCAACTGGTTAAAGTGAATGGGAAGAAGGTCAGTGGTCTACGGGATACTGGTGCTACCATGACCTTGCTTCAAAAGAACTTGGTGTCTGAGAAACAGTACACTGGAGACACTGTGGCTGTGAGGGTAGCAGGGGGCGATGTGTTCAGCCTACCTGTTGCCAGGGTACATTTGGATTGGGGAGTGGGCGCTAGACCTGTGAATGTGGGGGTCAAGAAGGACTTACCTGCTGATGTTCTTCTTGGAAATGACTTGGCTCCCCTTGTTTCTGCCTATGCTCCCATGGGTCCCGCTGATGTTAACCCTGTGACTACCCGTGCTCAGATCCGTGCAGCAGAGACTGACCCCCCTGCTGCTAAGCCCCAGGACGCTGAGCTCAGTAAATCTCTATCCGCTATTGATACGTGGAAGTCCCGTTACAATGCGCTGATGAAGGAGAAGAGGAGCGCAGAGGAAAAAGCACGTTTAGAACGTGAATCTCTGCTAGACAAGCTGCACCGACAGACTGCAGAAAACACCAGCTTGAGAGTGGAACATGAAACATTAAAGACAAACTTAGCGACACTGGAGGAGAAGCTGACGCTGGCTCATAGTGAGGTGCTGCAACTCAAGGGCACCCTACGTCAGTATGAAGGGATTGTGGATACCTATAAAGAGCAGGTACAGAAAACTCGTAAAGAAGCTGATGGGATTTTGAAGGACTGTTTAGCCCTGGTCTGGGCACTGAGGAAGTTGAACCCTTCTTTGTATGGACAGGAATTCTCTCATAACGGGAATACAGATGGATTGTCCTGGCAAACTGACATGCCTACCACCTCCTAGTCCGGTCATCCCCAGGTTGACCCGCCAAAGGGTCAAGCCGGGTCTGCCGGAGTGTTCCACAAGGGGGGAGATATGTGACAGACCCTTCTGTCAGGACTGAAGGAGTTAATTGTGTTTAGCTAAGAAACTAATTTCTAAAGACAGGTTTTCTGGCCTCAGCTATTGTGTGCTATAATTACATTTAAGTAATAAACAGGCCATTGTTTAATCACCCTCAGAGAGCAGACGCTAGGTGATAAGACAAGCCAAATGTGTTTAAGTTGTTATCTGCCTAAGTAAAGTATTTAAGTAATGTAATTCTACTGTTTCATAAAAGGGAGTCTTCCCCTTTTTATCTAAATGTACAAGAGTCTTTCAACCCCCCCATCTGGGGTCAAACCTGTATAAATACTAGGCATCTAGCCTTTAATAAATGTCATTCTGTTTTAAACCTGAAACTGGCTGGGTTGTGAATTGCTGATTCCCTATGCAGGACATTGTTCATCTGGTATTAACCCTTGGTACACTGTTGGTACCGTAACAGGTTGGTTGTGTGGGTTGTGGGTTTTAATGTTGGGGGGGGTTGTAATTTATTTTTACAGGTGATTACTTTGGGGCAATGCCCCGAAAAAGGCCCTTTTAAGGGCTATTTGTAATTTAGTGTAGGGTAGGGCTTTTTTTTTATTTTGGGGGGCTTTTTTAATTTGTTAGAGGGATTAGATTAGGTGTAATTAGTTTACAAATCTTGTAATTTGTTTATTATTTTCTATAATTTAGTGTTTGTTTTTTTGTAATTTAGATAATTTTATTTAATTGTATTTAATTGTATTTAGTTTAGGGAATTTATTTAATTATAGTGTAGTGTTAGGTGTAATTGTAACTTAGGTTAGGTTTTATTTTACAGGTATATTTGTATTTATTTTAACTAGGAAGTTATTAAATAGTTAATAACTGTTTAATAACTATTGTACCTAGTTAAAATAAATACAAACTTGCCTGTAAAATAAAAATAAACCCTAAGATAGCTACAATATAACTATTAGTTATATTGTAGCTAGCTTAGGGTTTATTTTATAGGTAAGTATTTAGTTTTAAATAGGAATAATTTATTTAATGATAGGAATATTTATTTAGATTTATTTAAATTATATTTAAGTTAGGGGGTGTTAGGGTTAGGGTTAGACTTAGGTTTAGGGGTTAATAAATTTAATATAGTGGCGGCGGTGTAGGGGATGGCAGATTAGGGGTTAATAAGTATAATGTAGGTGGCTGCGGCGGGGGCGGCAGATTAGGGGTTAATAAGTATAATGTAGGTGGTGGCAGTGTAGGGGGGGCAGATTAGGGGTGTTTAGACTTGGGGTACATGTTAGGGTGTTAGGTGTAAACGTTACCATAGGAATCAATGGGATATCGGGCAGCAGCGAACATGAGCTTTCACTGCTTTCAGACTCCCATTGATTCCTATGGCATCTGCCGCCTCCAGGCCGGCGGATTGAAAACCAGGTACGCTGGGTCGGAATAGTGGCGAGCGTACCTGGTAGAAATTTGATAACTAGCAAAAGTAGTCAGATTGTGCCGAATTTGCATTCGGAACATCTGTAATGACGTAAGCGTCGGACTGAGTCTGGCGGATCGTATGTTACGTCACAAAATTCTATTTTTGCCGGTCTGTAGGGTTTGATAACTAAGGGGAATCAGGCTCGCCACAAATACACTGCAGAATGTGGTTAACGGCTTGATAAGTAGATGCCAGAGTGTCTCCTCAAGTAATCTTAATAAACATCAATATAAAATGGTGGGCACTCACTTAATAACTTTTTATTATCAATACAAAATCACATAAGTCGACGTTTCGACTCCACACATGAGCCTTTCTCAAGACAATCTCTAATAATAATATTTACAAATTAATATACATAATAGTTCATTGCACATATAAATACAAAAACAAAAAGCTAGTACTAATTTTATTCCCTGATATTTTTCCGTTACCCTGTGTAAAATACAAAAATTAAAATTAAAAGATTCCTAACTTAAAGGGACATGCCACCCTCATTTTTTCTTTTATGATTTAGAAAGATAATGCAATTTTAAACATCTTTCTAATTTACTTATATTATCTAATTTGTTTTATTCTCTTGATATTCTTTGATGAAAAGCATATCTAGATATCTGCTGATTCTTTGCTGCACATAGAAGCCTTGTGTGATTGGCTCACCATGTGCATTGCTTTTTCTTCAACTAAGGATATTTAAAAAAATAAGCAAAATAAATAATGGAAGTAAATTGCAATGTTGTTTAATTTTCTATTCTCTATCTGAATCATGAAAGAAAGATTTGGGTTTAGTGGCCCTTTAACTCTATCATTTGTATATGTGACAAATGTTTACGTACTTTTATTTGTATATTTGTCTACAACCTAGGTTGGTTACTGTGATAAAGCACATCATTGCATTAGTCTGGCTGTCACATTACATCATGCTTAAAGGGACATGAAACCCAAAAATTTTCTTTCAGGATTCAGATAGAGAATACAATTTTAAACATCTGTCAAATTTACTTCTATTATTTCATTTGCTTCCTTCTCTTGTTATCCTTTGCTGAAACATTTATCTTGGCAAGCTCAGGAGCAGCAAAGAACCTAGGTCCTAGCTCCTGATTGGTGGCTGCATATATTTACTGATTGTCATTGGCTCCCCCATGTGTTCAGTTAGAAACCAGTAGTGCATTGCTGCTCCTTCAACAAATTATGCCATGAGAATGAAACAAATTAGATAATAGAAGTAAATTAGAAAGTTGTTTAAAATTGTATTCTCTATCTGAATTGTGAACAAAAATTGGGTTTCATGTCCTTTTAAGTGAAATTAAAGCAGTTTAAATCGTCTCTGCATCTATTTAGTTTCTTTGTTCTAAAAAAACCCCAGCAGTGGTAATAATGTTGTTTCTTTGTTTCAATTACAGAATATAGCCATTGCTTCCTTGTTACTCTGTATACATATATGTAACCTTAACTTATTGTTCAGTAGCACATGTGGCAATCAATACATCTAAATGGATAATGCATATTTAAAGTGCATACCTTCTTTTTCGTTTTGGCGTGTTCAAGCCGCCATTCCCAAATGTTGTATGTCTTTACCCTCTGACAGCTGACTTCAAATACCTGCGGTTCAGCTATCTAAATGACGCAAACCACATCACTCCTTAGGGGCGTATTTTTTACAGCTGATTAAAGAGGCTTGTGATGACTGTTCTAGCCTATTCATGTTAGTGAGTGACGTCACCAAATAAAGGCGTGTATCTTTTTTGTATAGCCCAGAACAGCTGTTTAAAGAGTGAATGCTATATATTTGTACAGATGGAACTCTATATACGAAATATTAGTGGATCGCATACTATCTATCCTTAGGGGCCGGATAATTTACAATATGCCACATATGCACTTAAAGTTTATAACGTGAAACAATCTCTGATTAGACGTAGCCCATAGTAACAACAATTCTAGGCTATCCATATTGCAAGTTTCATTACCAGAAAGAAACGTTTGTTATTTATAATTTATTATCCACATACTAAAATATAAAAAAATATATATTTGCAGTGGTAATATGTAAAAATTGTTACAGAGAGTTACATGCTTATTTACTACGTTCCATAGTCTGAATAAGATTATTTATAATATGAAGGAAAAAACACAATAAGATATATCAGATATATTACTCATGGCGGTCCCTATGGACCCATATTTTTAATATATATATTCTTTAGTGTAATTAAAGATTGAGAAATTCTTTAGGATAGTGAATCCCAATAACCTTCATTCTTAGTAGAATAATGAAAAAACATAAATTATGCTTAGCTGATAATTTAACTTCCATCGAGGGGAGGAGAGTCCACGGCTTCATTCATTATTGTTGGGAATTAAGAAACTGGCCACCAGGAGGAGGCAAAGACACCCCAGCCAAAGGCTTAAATATCTTCCCCACCTCCCTCATCCCCCAGTGATTCTGCCAAGGGAACAAGGAACAGTAGGATAAATATCAGGGTATAAATGGTACCAGAAGATAAATTAAATTAAGGTCTGCCCATCGGAGATATACATGCGGAAGCCATGGACTCTCCTCCCCTCAATGGAAATGAAATTATTAGGTAAGCATAATTTATGTTTTCCATCTAAAGGGGAGGAGAGTACACGGCTTTATTCATTACTGTTGGGAACATACCCAAGCTCTAGAGGACACTGAATAAAACTGGGAGGGTAAAAGGGGGACCCTAATCTGAGGGCACCACAGCCTGCAAAACCTTTCTCCCAAAAACAGCTTCTGCAGAAGCAAAAACATCAAATTTGGAAAAGTGTGTAAGTGTGTAAATTTGCTCCATAGAAGCCTCATTCTTGAAGGCCCAAGACGAAGCCACAGCTCTAGTTGAATGAGCCGTGATCCTCTGAGGAGGCTTATGTCCCGCTGTCTCATAGGCCAAGCAAATCAATCTCCTCAACCAAAAGGACAAAGAAGTAGTAGAGGCTTTCTGCCCCTTGCGCTTCCCTGAATCCACCACAAAAAGAGATGTAGACTGAATGAAATCCTTTGTAGCCTGATGATAGGACTTTAAGGCATGAACCACATCCAGGTTATGAAGTAACCTATCCTTTGAAGAAGGGTTAGGACACAAAGAATGAACAACTATTTCCTGATTGATGTTATGGTTAGACACCACCTTGGGAAGAAACCCCAAACCAGTGTGAAGCACAGCCTTATCCACATAAAAAAGCAGATAAGGATGCTCACATTGCAAGGCAGCCAGTTCAGATACTCTGCGTGCCGAAGCAATGGCCAACAGGAAGAGAACCTTCCAGGACAGAATCTTAATGTCAATGGAATGCATAGGCTCAAATGGAACCCTCTGCAATACCTTAAAGACCAATTTAAGCTCCATGGGGGAGCAGACTGTCTAAAGACAGGCCTGATTCTAGACATAGCCTGAACAAAAGATTGGATGTCAGGGAGCTCAGCGAGTCTCCTATGCAACAGGACTGATAATATCGAAATCTGCCCTTTTAAGGAACTAGCGGCAAGACCCTTCACCAAACCGTCTTGGACAGAATCCTGGATACCTTCACCTTATGCCAAGGATAACCATGCTTCTCACACCAGAACAAGTAAGTCCTCCACACCTTATGGTAGATACGATGAGTGACTGGCTTCCTTGCCTGCACTAGAGTATCAATTTCAGAAAAGCCTCTCTTGGCCAAAACTAGGCGTTCAATCTCCACGCAGTCAGCCTGAGAGAATCGAGATACTGATGTTGAAAAGGACCCTGTTCCAGCAGATCCCTGCGACAGGGTAACCTCCACGGTGGAGAGGATGACATCCCCACCAGATCCACAAACCACGTCCTCCGCGGCCATGATGGAGCAATCAGAATGGCCAAAGCTCGCTCCTGATTGAGGTAGAAGTGGTAAAGGTGGAAATATGTAAGCTAGGCTGAACCCCCAAGGCACCGCTAAGGCATCTATCAGCTCTGCCTGGGGGTAGCCTGGGGGTACCATATTGGGGTAGCTTGCAATTGAGTCTGGATGCCGTGAGATCTATCTTCGGCCTTCCCCACCTGAGACAAATCTCTGCAAACACTTCTGGGTGAAGAGACCATTCCCCCGGTTGGAAAGATTGCCTGCTGAGAGTCTGCTTCCCAGTTATCCACACCTGGAATGTGAATCACTGAGAGCAAACAGCTGTGGGACTCCCCCCACTCCAAGATCCAAGACACCTCCCTCATAGCTAGGGAGCTCCTTGTACCCCCCTGATGGTTGATGTAAGCCACCGAGGTAATGTTGTCCATCTGGAATCTGATGAAGCTGAATGACCCCAGAGGAGGCCATGCCTTCAGAGCATTGTAGATTGCTCGGATTTCCAGAATATTTATCTAAAGGAGATACTCCTCCCGGGTCCATTTTCCCTGTGCCATCCTGGCACCCCAAACAGCTCCCCATCCTGCCAGACTCACATCTGTGGTCATAATTAGTGATGTCGTGAACCTAAAATTTTGCGCTCGTGAACGCGAACTTCCGCAAATGTTCACGAACCAGCGAACCGGGCGAACCGCCATAGACTTCAATGGGCAGGCGAATTTTAAAACCCACAGGGACTCTTTCTGGACACAATAGTGATGGAAAAGTTGTTTCAAGGGGACTAACACCTGGACTGTGGCATGCCGGAGGGGGATCCATGGCAAAACTCCCATGGAAAATTACATAGTTGATGCAGAGTCTGGTTTTAAGCCATAAAGGGCATAAATCACCTAACATTCCTAAATTGTTTGGAATAACATGCTTTAAAACATCAGGTATGATGTTGTATCGATCAGGTAGTGTAAGGGTTATGCCCGCTTCACAGTGACAGACCAAACTCCCCGTTTAACGCACCCCAAACAACCGCAAACAGTCCATTTGCACAACCGCAAGCTCCGCATGGGAGTGCCCCTGTTTTTGGTCAGTTTTTAAAAGGACCGGGCACTTTGGCATGAAGATTTACATTCACTTTAACCTTCCAAAGTTACATCCAGGTATGGTATCATCATCTTATTATACTCATTGGTAAAACTTAAGGGGACAGTCAAGTCGAGATTGAACTTTCGTGGTTCTGATGGGGCACGCAATTTTGAGCAACTTTTTAGTTTGCTCCTGTTGTTGATTTTTCTTCGTTCTTTTGGTATCTTTGTTTGAAAAAGCAGGAATGTGCGTATGGGAGCTGGACCATTTTTGGTTCGGCACCTGGGTGGTGCTTTCTGATTGGTATCTAAATGTAGCCACCGGTAGGCAGGCACTGCCCAGGTTCTTAACCAGGGATGAGCCGTCTCCTAGGCTTACATTCAAGTGGAGATGCCAAGAGAACGAAGAAGGTTTGATAAGGGAAGTAGATTGGAGGGTTGCTGGAGTTGCATGCTCTATGTGAACCGTGTCAGGTTTGGTTTTGACTAGACTATCCCTGTCAGGGTTTTACCATTCTGTAACTTTAACTTCTAATTACCATACTGCTATTTAAGGCTCCACCTAGTGTTGAACGTTGCTTGGTAATTTGTTCAGTCACTCACTGTTCCTGAACGCTACACACCCAGCTATTCCCTCCTGTCTAAGTTGGGATTTCCTTCTACTGATACTAATTTCCAGTTTCTCAAGACTTGTGGAATTGCAGCACCTCACCTCTGATACTGTCTCTCACGCTGCTGCTTGCATCCTGTACACTCGCATGCTGTTCCGTTGGCGTGTGACGTCACGCCCGACTTGTCTCTGTGTGAAACCGCAGCTGCCACACACACTCACTGAATCTCAGCACACGCTGTCTGCGTTGCCTCTTCGGTAATACCGCTCTGCTCCACGCTGCTAATACTAATTGGGAAGCCGGTTTGTATATTCTACCATCAGGATTTATCGGTCTGTATTACCAATGTACAAATAAGGATATCTTACCTCTCATGTCATTTGTTTCTGCTTTGCCTCAAGTAATCAAGTTTACCTGCCATACCAAGCTATTAACCAGCTTATTTCATGTACTAACTCTGATATCATTTCTTCCGTTTGTGGTTCATTACATTTACTTGCATACTGACTTCTGCAAATCTAACATTATGCTTCAAGGTACTGCTCCCTCTAGCATTAACCACTGATGTACTTTATGTGCTTAAACTGACTTTAACTCAGCAACTACTTATTACTGCATATCTTATATCCGGCTGTAAATGACCAATGAACTTACCTTGCACAACTCTAACTAAAGTGTGTGTGTGTGTGTGTGCAAGCTATGTAAATATTTTATATGTCTGTGATGCAACTCTGGAACTAACTTGGAAAGTGATTAAGTTTTTTATTCTCTCTAAACTTTGGAATTGGAGTTATCCTATATTACATACTGTATTGTGGTTTAGCTCATTCCATGTTCCTTGTATACCATCTTCACACTGTATCCTACAGTAGTGACCCTCAGATCTATGAGCATAACAGGGTTCCACAAGTTAGATCTTAGTGAACCCGAGGTAAGGTGTGAGACTGAGTGATCCTGCATAAAATCAAGGGTACTAGTTCATACGTAACATAACAATCCCTTTAAGACCCTTATAATTAGAATTAAGATATGTTAAAAATTCCCTGGCCTCCAGTTTGGGTATAAAAAATAAATATACACACCAACACATATGTGTATGTGTGTGTATATATATATATATATATATATATATATATATATATATATATATATATATATATATATATATATATATATATATATATATATATATATATATATATATATATATAGGGAGTGCAGAATTATTAGGCAAGTTGTATTTTTGAGGATTAATTTTATTATTGAACAACAACCATGTTCTCAATGAACCCAAAAAACTCATTAATATCAAAGCTGAATAGTTTTGGAAGTAGTTTTTAGTTTGTTTTTAGTTATAGCTATTTTAGGGGGATATCTGTGTGTGCAGGTGACTATTACTGTGCATAATTATTAGGCAACTTAACAAAAAACAAATATATACCCATTTCAATTATTTATTTTTACCAGTGAAACCAATATAACATCTCAACATTCACAAATATACATTTCTGACATTCAAAAACAAAACAAAAACAAATCAGTGACCAATATAGCCACCTTTCTTTGCAAGGACACTCAAAAGCCTACCATCCATGGATTCTGTCAGTGTTTTGATCTGTTCACCATCAACATTGCGTGCAGCAGCAACCACAGCCTCCCAGACACTGTTCAGAGAGGTGTACTGTTTTCCCTCCTTGTAAATCTCACATTTGATGATGGACCACAGATTCTCAATGGGGTTCAGATCAGGTGAACAAGGAGGCCATGTCATTAGATTTTCTTCTTTTATACCCTTTCTTGCCAGCCACGCTGTGGAGTACTTGGACGCGTGTGATGGAGCATTGTCCTGCATGAAAATCATGTTTTTCTTGAAGGATGCAGACTTCTTCCTGTACCACTGCTTGAAGAAGGTGTCTTCCAGAAACTGGCAGTAGGACTGGGAGTTGAGCTTGACTCCATCCTCAACCCGAAAAGGCCCCACAAGCTCATCTTTGATGATACCAGCCCAAACCAGTACTCCACCTCCACCTTGCTGGCGTCTGAGTCGGACTGGAGCTCACTGCCCTTTACCAATCCAGCCACGGGCCCATCCATCTGGCCCATCAAGACTCACTCTCATTTCATCAGTCCATAAAACCTTAGAAAAATCAGTCTTGAGATATTTCTTGGCCCAGTCTTGACGTTTCAGCTTGTGTGTCTTGTTCAGTGGTGGTCGTCTTTCAGCCTTTCTTACCTTGGCCATGTCTCTGAGTATTGCACACCTTGTGCTTTCTGGCACTCCAGTGATGTTGCAGCTCTGAAATATGGCCAAACTGGTGGCAAGTGGCATCTTGGCAGCTGCACGCTTGACTTTTCTCAGTTCATGGGCAGTTATTTTGCGCCTTGGTTTTTCCACACGCTTCTTGCGACCCTGTTAACTATTTTGAATGAAACGCTTGATTGTTCGATGATCACGCTTCAGAAGCTTTGCAATTTTAAGAGTGCTGCATCCCTCTGCAAGATATCTCACTATTTTTTACTTTTCTGAGCCTGTCAAGCCCTTCTTTTGACCCATTTTGCCAAAGGAAAGGAAGTTGCCTAATAATTATGCACACCTGATATAGGGTGTTGATGTCATTAGACCACACCCCTTCTCATTACAGAGATGCACATCACCTAATATGCTTAATTGGTAGTAGGCTTTCGAGCCTATACAGCTTGGAGTAAGACAACATGCATAAAGAGGATGATGTGGTCAAAATATTCATTTGCCTAATAATTCTGCACTCCCTGTATATATATATAGTTTGTATGCATTAATTTTATTCTGAAGGAGTTTATTGTTGAAAAAACTTGATAGCTCCCACCAACTTATATAGAGATTGGAGGAAAACTAAGGCAAAATTAGCCCACATAGCTTAACGTTAAGTCCATAATCAATCTATTGACGGCAATAAGAGTTTCAAATAGATTGACTTTTGCTGTTAGAACAAAACCTATATGCGCCAACACCAATCACCAGCTAGCTTCCCAGTAGTGCATTGCAGCTCATGAGCCTAGGTTTACTCTTCAACAAAGGATACCAAGAAAATAAGGCACATTATAGATTATTATTAAAGGTAAATTAAAAGGTTGTTTAATATTGCATGCTCTGTCAGAATCATAGAGGTATAATTTTGACTTTACTGGTCATTTTAAACAGTTGTTAAACTTTCAGTGTTAGCTGGAAAACGTTTTATTTGTTATTTTTTATGTTTATCAAGGTCTTTACTTTGTACTTGCATCTCCCCTACCTTGGCCTAGCAGACACCTATTTCTGCAGTATAAATGTATAGTGACAGTTGCATCTGAGAAAAATAACCTAATTTTGGGAAAAGAACCTTTCTTTTTAACAGACATAACATTTTCAGATGTACTACCAATGATAATCACTGTGGGAGAAACAATGAACCAGCCCATATTTTTAAATGTCTTTGTAGTGACCCTTGAATTTTATTACCTGATATTATTGATCTCTCACGATAGGGTTAAATGCATCGGTAAAGTCCCACTTCTATATGCAGCTCCTGTGCAGGGCACAGCCGGTCCACAATCAGTAGGTTTCACGACCTAGCCAATCATCTGTTGCCATTTTCTGAACATGACAGACTTCCTGCTTCTGAATGGGGCTTTAACTACATATTTAACCACTTTGCTGGGATTAAAATTGTATTTATATAGAAGAGCCAGTTCAATCCTGTGTTCTGTTGAAATATAACATGCCCTTTTAATGTCCTTTTAAATGTTGTATCATTAAAATATTGGTTTACAGGTTTCTACTGAAGACTAAATTGGAGAAGCAATTGTATTTACATACTATTTGCTTTTATATATTATTTGTATGCCCTTCTAAAACATGGATTGCAGACAAGGTTCTATTTTTATTTTATTGATCATTTTTTAATTGCGTCTTCCATTACCGCTTCTAATTGTTTAGTGAAGCACACTTATTTGTGTATAGTGAGCTGCCATTTTGTATGGAACTATTCTTTCGGACACAAAAAAATGTTTACAGCATAAATGGTTTACTGGGATATTTAAAATTAATAAGACAATAGCAAGTTTTTATATTTTAGCAGTTTTTGACATAAAATGTTTGTGTATTTTTATGTTAGATTTTGTTAATATTTTTCTTGTGTGTTTTCTGTTGTGTTGTAACATGTCAAATAAAAAAACACTTTGTTTATAAAAAAAAAAAAAAAAAGCTCTGCATGTCCTCCATCAACAACATGTCTGTAAAGCGTCCTGTCTTTGCCGGCGTGGTCGTGGGAGGAGGAGGATTACTTTCACCTCTTCCCCTGTCAGATTCCCGTTGTGCTGTGACATCACCCTTATACGCTGTGTAAAGCATACTTTTTAATTTATTTTGTAACTGCAGGCAGTCCCTGAAACGCACACGTGTGAAGGAAACTGACTGCTATTATTTCACAGTAAAAAAAGTGTTGTTTTTTTTTAAATGTACACTACTGTTACTACACAAGATATGAGTTGCACTGGTGTGACAATGTGCCCTGGCACGCCCTGAAACGCACACGTGTGA
The DNA here is from genome assembly GCF_027579735.1 of Bombina bombina. NCBI lineage: Eukaryota > Metazoa > Chordata > Amphibia > Anura > Bombinatoridae > Bombina > Bombina bombina. The sequence goes on from NC_069508.1 coordinate 143,783,810, forward strand.
AGGAAACTGACTGCTATTATTTCACATTAAAAAAAAAAAAGTTGTTTTTTATAAATGTACACTACTGTTACACCAGATATGAGTTGCACTTGTGTGACAATGTTCCCTTGCAGGCCCTGAAACGCACACGTGTGAAGGAAACTGACTGCTATTATTTCACAGTCAAAAAAGTTTTTTTTTTTTGTAAATGTCCACTACTGTTCAGATATGAGTTGCACTAGTGTGACAATGTGCCCTGGCAGGCCCTGAAACACACACACGCTGGCAGGCAGGCAGGTAACTGCAATTAGATTACACTAGCAGACTGATGTTTCACAGTCAAAATTTATTTTATTTTTTTTAAATTTACACTACTGTTACAACAGATATGAGTGGTGGTGGCACTAGTTGGCAAGTGGGCCTGGCACACATGCTGGCAGGCAGGCAACTGCAAATTTACACTACTGTTACAACAGATATGAGTGGTGGCACTAGTTGGCAAGTGGGCCTGGCACACACGCTGGCATGCAGGCAACTGCAATTAGATTACACTAGCAGACTGATGTTTCACAGTCAAAAAAGTTTTTTTTTTTTAATTTAAACTACTGTTACAACAGATATGAGTGGTGGCACTAGTTGGCAAGTGGGCCTGGCACACACGCTGGCAGGCAGGCAACTGCAATTAGATTACACTACCAGACTGATGTTTCACAGTCAAAAAAGTTTTTTTTTTAAATTTACACTACTGTTACAACAGATATGAGTGGTGGCACTAGTTGGCAAGTGGGCCTGGCACCCACCCTGGCAGGCAGGCAACTGCAATTAGATTACACTAGCAGACTGATGTTTCACAGTCAAAAAAGTTTTTTTTTTTAAATTTACACTACTGTTACAACAGATATGAGTGGTGGCACTGCAGGCAGGCAACTGCAATTAGATTACACTAGCAGACTGATGTTTCACAATCAAAATTGCACAGGCAAAAAAAAAAAAAAAAAACGACTGATTTTCTAGCCCTAAAAAGGGCTTTTTGGGATCAGATGAGTCCTTCAGGACTGTAGTGGACACTGAATATACTAGCCTAGCTATCAATTTCCCTATAAAATCAGCAGCAGCTACACTGTCCCTCCTCTCACTAACAATGCAGGATCAGAAAGAATCTAAAATGGCTGCTGCCCAGGACCTGGGAGGGTCTGGGAGGGAGTGACTGATGCTGATTGGCTGTAATGTGTCTGCAGACTGTGAGATACAGGGTCAAGGTTTACTCAATGATGACGAATAGGGGGCGGATCGAACATCGCATATGTTCGCCCGCCGCTGCGAACGCGAACAAGCTATGTTCGCCAGGAACTATTCGCCGGCGAACAATTTGCGACATCACTAGTCATAATCTCACAGGACGGTCTCAAGAAGGATGTCCCCATGGACAGTTGCTCCGGACGGATCCACCAAGATAGGGCACCAAAGCAATGCCTCTGGATCTGGCCACTGCAAGTAGCGCCCCCAGAACCTTCATGAAGACTCTCGGGGCCATCGCCAGACCAAAGGGAAGGGCCACAAACTGGAAGTGTTGGTCCAGAAATGCAAATCTTAGGAACTTGAAGTGGTCCCTGTGAATTGGCACATGAAGGTAAGCGTCCTTCAAGTCTATAGTTGCCATGAACTATCCCTCTTGAACTAGGGACAGAATAGATCTGAACAATGGAACACTCAGAAACTTGTTTAAACACTTTAGGTCCAGAATCTGGCGGAACGGGCCCTCTTTCTTTGGAACCACAAAGAGATTTGAATAGTACCCTAGACCCCTTTCTCCTTGGGGTACTGGTATGATAACACCGAAAGAGGAGAGATCCCTCACACACTCTAGAAAGGCCTCTCTCTTTTCTGTTCTTGAAGACAGGTTTGACAGAAGGAATCTGCCCCTGGGCGGATGGGATCTGAACCCTACCCTTTAACCCTGGACGACAACTTCCAGAACTCAAGGTTCCTGAACATCCTGCAACCAGGCTTCTGAGAATAGAGATAATCTGTCCCCTACTTGGTCTGTAAACTGGTCGGGGGCCGCTCCTTCATGCCGATTTTGTCTCGGCGGGCTCTGCTTAGACTTGTTCCAAAAATGAGCCGGTTTCCAAGTTCCCTTAGACTGGTCCGCTTTCACTGCGGGCTGCTAGCATTGGGCCTTGTCCATGCGAAAGGGACAAAAAGTAGATCCTTTAGGCTTAACCTTCTTATCCTGTGGTAGGAAGGCTCCCTTGCCATCCATAACCGTGGCTATGATCGAATCCAATCCTTGACCGAACAGAATCTTTTCTTGAAAAAGCAGGGACAGCAGCCTCGACTTACAGGTCATGTCCGCAGACCAAGACTTTAGCCACAGAGCCCTGTGAGCTAAAACAGAAAAACTTGACACCTTAGCGTTCAGTGAATAATTTGCATATTGGCATCACAGATGAAAGAATTGGTGACCTTCAGCGCCTTAATCTTCTCCTGTATCTCGTTGATGGAAGTCTCCCCCTCGACCATTTCACACATGGATTCACACCAATATGTTGCAGCTCCGGCACCCTTGGCTACGGCCACTGCCAGCTGAAAAACAAACCTGTGTGTTGAAACATTTTCCTTAACATGTTTTCCAACTTTTTATCCATGGGCTCCTTAAACGACAAACTATCCTCGAGAGGAATAGTTGTCCGCTTCGCAAGCGTGGAGATAGCACCCTCCACCTTAGGATCAATACCCCACAGCTCAAGCTGAGAGTCCGGAATGGGGAACAGTTTCTTAAAGGAAAAAGAAGGGGAAAAGTAAGAACCTAATCGTTCCCATTCATTCCTGATAATATTAGCCATCTTAACAGGAACCGGGAAGGTCTTGGGCACTACCCTGTCCTTGTATACATTATCAAGCTTAGGAATCACAGGTTCCTCTGAAAGCTTTGGTTCGGGAACCTCCAGAGTAGCAAGCACTTGCTTCAGCAAAAAGCGCAAATTCTCTATACTAAACCTAAAGTCCGGCTCCTCCGCAGCCGGAAATTTAGATGACACAGACTCTGACCCAGAAGGGGCCTTCTCCGAAGAGTCAGAGTGGGCCTCGTCATAGTATAATGCCTCTGATATTTCCATAGGCATTGGCAACCCCTGGGCCGGGCCGCAATGATGCGCCCTACGCTTGCGCTTAGCAGAACGCGGTAAGGCATGGATCATTTGCTATACCACTGTTTGCAATTGATCTGCAAAATCTGATGGCCAACAAATCTCTCCCGCAGGAGTAACGGTGGGACCCTGGGGCACTTGGAGATGAATGCGGGGAATGCACTTCATGGGACAGGGAACCCTCAGAGGTGGATGGCTCAGTAGTACTAGACATCCATTTACTTTTGGATGATGCAACTTTATCAAGGCATGTGGAACATAGTTGAGCAGGCTGTTCTACCAGAACCTCCTCACAATAAACACAGGAATGAGACATTGTTAAAGAGGGAGAGCCCTCTAACGCGTCAGAGTCCTCCATAGTTTGTGACTATATTATGGACTAGATTAACTTAATAATTACGCACCTTTATGTCAACCAATGGCCGGGGCATTTACCACCTCCTATGACCCGGACTACAGAAATCGCTTCGTCTCCTGCACTGCTGATCAACAGATGAGAGAGATAGCTACACCCGGTCACATGGAATGCCTGGCAGGACCGCCCCTGCACTAAGGAGAAAAACTCGCCAAAAAAGGGCCGCACAATACTCCCGTAATTAACCTGAAAGTTCCACACATTGCCAGAACCTCATCTTACACATAACGCAGCAATGACACAATAAACCATATCATGTATAAACCCCCCCTGTTCAATAATCCCCTTTCCAGTAATATTAACCTTTGATTCTGTAGATAAAAGGCGTCACTGCTCTAATAGCACTTTTGTGATTGGCTAAGCATTCTTTAAAAGGGGTACAGGTTTTTCCCATGTAATATTTTCCTCAGGGACAAATAATTATATACACAACAAAATCAGAGGTGCAAGATAATCTATGTCTGATATTGCATTTCTTAGATCTATGAGGATGGGGAAACGTGTCCCCTGATATTAAAGTATTACAGCTGACGCAGCTCCCGCATTTAAAACAACCTACTTTACCTTTTGGTAACCAGTTTTGGGTTTCACACGTGATATCATGCTTTACCAGTAATGTTTTTAAGCTATTACCTCTTGATAGCCAGACTAATGCAATGATGTGCTTTATCACAGTAACCAACCTAGGTTGTATACAAATATACAAATAAAAGTATGTAAACATTTTGTATTTTACACAGGGTAACAGGAAACTAGCAGGGAATAAAATTAGTAATAGCTTTTTGTTTTCTGTATTTATATGTGCAATGTTGTATATTTGTAAATATTATTATTATAGATTGTCTTGAGAAAGGCTCATGTGTGGAGCCAAAACGTCGACTTATGTGATTTTGTATTGATAATAAAAAGTTGAAACACAATCAAGACCTGTGAGTGCCCTCAATTTCGTATTGATATATATATATATATATTTATATGATTTTATTAAACATGTGCGTTTTGATTCGGAACAAATCGAAATTTGGACAAATTTGTTAAATTCGGAGATTCGGATCGATTCAAATTTCCGAATTACGGTAGTACCAAATCTACCGAATAAACCCGAATTAGTTCGGATTTATTCGTTACATTCGGATGGCCATGGATTACACTAGTATTGTACAGTATATTAGGCTATATCACTCTGGTGTGGGTTACACCTAATATACAGTACATAATACTAGTCTAATACACAGCACATCCCACCTAACACATACCGAATTTCCGAATCAAACCGAACCAAATCCAGCCGAATTTATTTGAATCCGAATGAATGCGAAACGAATCCGAAATGAATTCATTCAAAATTTTTACGAATTCGAATCGATCCGAACCGAAATTCGAAAACATCCGAATCGATCCGAACTGAAATGAATTTTCCGGCCCTGCACAAGTATAGATTTTATATATATGTAAAGGGATAAACAGATACAAATTGGAATATTTTAAAATACTTAGAACATGTTCCGCTATTTGCAGAACATTGGAATGTGAAATATTTACAGTAAATACACAATATAATACTTTATTAAATATGAATATTGCATAAATATGTTTTTACATGTTTTCATCTACTTAACTGCAAAGGGCTCCAATGCACTTATATATACAGTGGGGCAAAAAAGTATTTAGTCAGCCACCAATTGTGCATGTTCTCCCACTTAAGAAGATGAGAGAGGCCTGTAATTTTCATCATAGGTATACCTCAACTATGAGAGACAAAATGTGGAACAAATCCAGACAATCACATTGTCTGATTTGGTAAGAATTTATTTGCATATTATGGTGGAAAATAAGTATTTGGTCACCTACAATTTAAACATGCAAGATTTCTGGCTCTCACAGACCTGTATCTTCTTCTTTAAGAGGCTCCTCTGTCCTCCACTCATTACCTGTATTAATGGCACCTGTTTGAACTTGTTATCAGTATAAAAGACACCTGTCCACAACCTCAAACAGTCACACTCCAAACTCCACTATGGTGAAGACCAAAGAGCTGTCGAAGGACACCAGAAACAAAATTGTAGACCTGCACTAGGCTGAGAAGACTGAATCTGCAATAGGCAAGCAGCTTGGTGTGAAGAAATCAACTGTGGGAGCAATAATTAGAAAATGGAAGACATACAAATCCACTGATAATCTCCCTCGATCTGGGACTCCACACAAGATCTCACCCCGTGGGGTCAAAATGATCACAAGAACGGTGAGCAAACATCCTAGAATCACACGGGGGACCTAGTGAATGACCTGCAGAGAGCTGGGACCAATGTAACAAAGGCTACCATCAGTAACACACTACGCCACCAGGGACTCAGATCCTGCAGTGCCAGAAGTGCCCCCCTGCTTAAGCCAGTACATGTCCTGGGCCATCTGAAGTATGCTAGAGAGCATTTGGATGATCCAGAAGTGGATTGGGAGAATGTCATATGGTCAGATGAAACAAAAGTAGAACTGTTTGGTAGAAACACAACTCGTCGTGTTTGGAGGAGAAAGAATGCTGAGTTGCAACCAAAGAACACCATACCTACTGTGAAGCATGGGGGTGGCAACATCATGCTTTGGGGCGTTTTCTCTGCAAAGGGAACAGTACGACTGATCCATGTACATGAAAGAATGAATGAGGCCATGTATCGTGAGATTTTGAGTGCAAACCTCCTTCCATCAGCAAGGGCATTGAAGATGAAACGTTGCTGGGTCTTTCAGCATGACAATGATCCCAAACACACTGCCTGGGCAACGAAGGAGTGGCTACGTAAGAAGCATTTCAAGGTCCTGGAGAGGCCTAGCCAGTCTCCAGATCTCAACCCCATAGAAAACCTTTGCTAGCCAGTCTCCAGATCTCAACCCCATAGAAAACCTTTGGAGGGAGTTGAAAGTCTGTGTTGCCCAGTGACAGCCCCAAAACATCACTGCTCTAGAGGAGATCTGCATGCAGGAATGGGCCAACATACCAGCAACAGTGTGTGACAACCTTGTGAAGACTTACAGAAAATGTTTGACCTCTGTCATTGCCAACAAAGGATATATAACAAAGTATTGAGATGAACTTTTGATATTGACCAAATACTTATTTTCCACCATAATTTGGAAATAAATTCTTTCCAAATCAGACAATGTGATTGTCTAGATTTGTTTCCACATTTTGTCTCTCATAGTTGAGATATACCTATGATGAAAATTACAGGCCTCTCTCATCTTCTTAAGTGGGAGAACTTGCACAATTGGTGGCTGACTAAATACTTTTTTGCCCCACTGTATATATATATGTCTATATTTGTGTATACATGTATTTATGTGTTTATAAATATATAAATACACATATAAATACATAAATACATATAAATAGAAAACTTCATACATATACACAGACATGTGTGTGTATGTGTGTGTGTATATATATATATATATATTTATAAACACATAAATACATGTATACACAAATATACACATATATATATACAGTGGGGCAAAAAAGTATTTAGTCAGCCACCAATTGTGCAAGTTCTCCCACTTAAGAAGATGAGAGAGGCCTGTTCTCTATAATAAAGTCCTTTGCCAGCTTTTTTTCTAACACGTGAGCCCTTTTGTGTGCATTTTTTTTTAACCCCTTAATGACCAGCCACGTACCCTGTACATTGCTGGTCTTTCTATGGGGGGTGTTTTTCAATACCGTGGTCTTGTCGCAAGACCCACGTTATTACAGATTCAATAGAATAATAGTGAGTGCGCTCAAAAAAGCTTAAGATACCTAAAGAGTTTAAAAAACTTAATAATGTCTTAAATCCAACAATGTCTAAAATTAAAACTTTAAATATTGACAAAATATATTCATCACAGTAAAATGGGACGTCTCCCAATATGCTAATATCGAAATAAAACGTTATATAAACACTATATAAATATGCATAAAAACAGAAAATGGGGGGGCACAAATACAATGTGCAAATAAGTCCAAAAGGATGGTGGACCACAGTTCAAATGTCGCCAATTAAAATTACTTAGGGAAATACCACATATTTCCTATATTGAAATAGCAATCCGGAGCAGATAATTCCCCAAGCAAAGTTAAGATGTTTATGGTAGTGTAAGGTAGCCTGTGTACTGGAGTGAAATTAAGTGCCTTACCCTTTAGTGGAAAGGAGAACATTAGTTGAAGTTAAATTAGAGTTAAGTTAGCAACTATGCTGCAAAGTTAGGGGTGGGTTCTAGCTTACCAGATTTAAACCCAGGGAGCCAGGGTTCTGCCTCTTTTTCCTGATGACTACAGTCTGGAAGTTTTTCCCGCTCGCCCGTTCCCATTATGTTTGAGTTTTGTGAGGTGGCGGCAGATGGCTTCCTTCAGTTGTTTGTTAGAAGCAAAGGCAGGGATAGGGTAAATGGGTCTAGTCTTCGTAAGCCCTTAGCCATTAAGGTATGGAACTCCCGGAGGTAGTTTACTGTAGGGCTCATTACACCGGTGCCTTAGCGGCAGGAGTATTCCCGTTACTTACATACCAACTGGAATAATCTCCTAGTGGCGGGAGGTCACGTCCCCTGAATGTCAGAGTGCAGAGTCCGGAAGGGTGACAGTCGAGCTAATGGGCGGGGATGATGTCCCCCAGGCCGTGCCCTGGGGGGGTGCCCCGCAGGACTGCTGGCTGAAGATCCCCAGCGTGTCTGTACTCATGTGTGTGGGCAGGGTCCTCGCGAGGCCCTCCCTCCTATTCCATTCGATATCCCCCCTTCAAAGGGTGTGACCTCTGGCTATATGGGGTTTAGTTTAGGGTGCTGCTTGCCGCCACCATAGGTTTATGGCTTATTAATCCAAGTTTAAACGTTACTATTTATTACAAATAAATGCAACCATCATTTAGTTTTATACCCAGCTCTTTGTGTGGTGTTTTCATTCAGGGGACTGAAGGGGGGATATGTTTATATATGTTTAAGTAGTTGGTTAATGGTTCAGAATGACGATATGAGGGATAAACACTTAAGGGACTTATAAATATCTTGCAATTTACCTCTGTTAAAGGTTTTTCTCTTGGCAGGCAAAAGAGGCACTCACCCGGAGCTTTGTCGTTTCACCTCAGCTGTTCCAAATCACTACCAGCGTATACTAATTCATACACTGATTCACATATCCGGGTACATTGCAATTTGTAGCTAATTTGTAGCTATTACCACCATTTGGATCGACTATCTACTAGCAAGAAATCTCTGCGTGCTTTTGTACACTAAGAGCAGAGGACACTTTACATCTTAAAAAATCGGCTACGAAAAGGGCAATATAAAGTTTTGGCAATCCCACTCCATGTGATTTGAACAAAGAAAAAGAGGTTTTACATATGTGACCAATCACAACAGGAGGCTTGGTATACAAAATCTCTTAATGTGACAGTAGTATTTAAAATATTTCTGTAATTTGGGGAATTTTTTATCTTGTGTTATAGACATGGATCAAGACTCTGTGTCTTTTCACAAATGTTTCTTATGCCTAGAGGCACAAATTGTTTTCCCTATGCAATTCTGTGCTGCATGCTTAGCTAGAACTCTTTAATTTAAAGATAAATTGTTGCCCTCTGAGCCCAATGTCTCTCAGGATGATGCCGGTCAGGCATTGCCACAGCTTTCTCCTGTCAAGGTATATGTAAAGATTAATACATATATATATATATATATATATATATATATATATATATATATATGTATGTATTATATATTTGACTAACCAATTCCAAATGATTCATTCAGAAAAATTTACTTGAAACTCATGTCCCATCCTCCCACATTCAGTATGCAAATTTGTTTTAAACATCCAAATGAGGACAATAAAACATTTGGTCTATTGAACTTAAAACAATCACTTAAAGGAATTTGTAAAAGTGATTTTGAGAAAGAACAGAATTTACAGGGAGTGCAGAATTATTAGGCAAGTTGTATTTTTGAGGATTAATTTTATTATTGAACAACAACCATGTTCTCAATGAACCCAAAAAACTCATTAATATCAAAGCTGAATAGTTTTGGAAGTAGTTTTTAGTTTGTTTTTAGTTATAGCTATTTTAGGGGGATATCTGTGTGTGCAGGTGACTATTACTGTGCATAATTATTAGGGAACTTAACAAAAAACAAATATATACCCATTTCAATTATTTATTTTTACCAGTGAAACCAATATTTCTGACATTCAAAAACAAAACAAAAACAAATCAGTGACCAATACAGCCACATTTCTTTGCAAGGACACTCAAAAGCCTGCCATCCATGGATTCTGTCAGTGTTTTGATCTGTTCACCATCAACATTGCGTGCAGCAGCAACCACAGCCACCCAGACACTGTTCAGAGAGGTGTACTGTTTTCCCTCCTTGTAAATCTCACATTTGATGATGGACCACAGGTTCTCAATGGGGTTCAGATCAGGTGAACAAGGAGGCCATGTCATTAGATTTTCTTCTTTTATACCCTTTCTTGCCAGCCACGCTGTGGAGTACTTGGACGCGTGTGATGGAGCATTGTCCTGCATGAAAATCATGTTTTTCTTGAAGGATGCAGACTTCTTCCTGTACCACTGCTTGAAGAAGGTGTCTTCCAGAAACTGGCAGTAGGACTGGGAGCTGAGCTTGACTCCATCCTCAACCCAAAAAGGCCCCACAAGCTCATCTTTGATGATACCAGCCCAAACCAGTACTCCACCTCCACCTTGCTGGCGTCTGAGTCGGACTGGAGCTCTCTGCCCTTTACCAATCCAGCCACGGGCCCATCCATCTGGCCCATCAAGACTCACTCTCATTTCATCAGTCCATAAAACCTTAGAAAAATCAGTCTTGAGATATTTCTTGGCCCAGTCTTGACGTTTCAGCTTGTGTGTCTTGTTCAGTGGTGGTCGTCTTTCAGCCTTTCTTACCTTGGCCATGTCTCTGAGTATTGCACACCTTGTGCTTTTGGGCACTCCAGTGATGTTGCAGCTCTGAAATATGGCCAAACTGGTGGCAAGTGGCATCTTGGCAGCTGCACGCTTGACTTTTCTCAGTTCATGGGCAGTTATTTTGCGCCTTGGTTTTTCCACACGCTTCTTGCGACCCTGTTGACTATTTTGAATGAAACGCTTGATTGTTCGATGATCACGCTTCAGAAGCTTTGCAATTTTAAGAGTGCTGCATCCCTCTGCAAGATATCTCACTATTTTTGACTTTTCTGAGCCTGTCAAGTCCTTCTTTTGACCCATTTTGCCAAAGGAAAGGAAGTTGCCTAATAATTATGCACACCTGATATAGGGTGTTGATGTCATTAGACCACACCCCTTCTCATTACAGAGATGCACATCACCTAATATGCTTAATTGGTAGTAGGCTTTCGAGCCTATACAGCTTGGAGTAAGACAACATGCATAAAGAGGATGATGTGGTCAAAATACTCATTTGCCTAATAATTCTGCACTCTCTGTATAGCTTGAGATAGGATAAAAACCATTGAGCCATTTCCAAACATCCCTTACCCTATACAGTGAGTGGGGACGGGGTGTCTGGGATATGTCTTTGAGGCCTAATGAGATGGAAATTAACTTGCTGGAATCTCAAAGGTACATGCTCATATATGGGCTTCCTGCCTGCTAAAGAATCGTTCTATCTGGGAAGGGATCTGAGGATACAGGCATATTAAGGAAATTATGGCTTTTGACAGCTGCCTGTTAAGTGACCCCCTGTGAGCTATAGACACATGTTACAATGTAATTTTGAAATTTACTGAATATACTAAATACAAGATTGCCTGCATAGAAATGAATGTGTGTATATATATATATATATATATATATATATATATATATATATATATATATATATATATATTGAAAGCATAACATGTCTTAGCATCTGTGTTTTTAAGAATATAAATAGATATTTGTGGACCTAAAAAGAAATGATTAATAACACTTACTTTTATTTCAGATCTACATAGACAAGATTCATACATCCAGGATTTATTAGAAATATGAAATATAGTATATTCATGTTGGAATACAGTGCAGTACTGAATATGAAATAGGCTATATTTGTATATAAATGCCAGGATATTGATAACATTTTTAATAGATTTTAAGCTAATAATTAACAATTAATATTGTAATTTATTAATGCAATGTTATAGTATTGTTTAATATAATCATTATATGGGATATGTAAGATTTAGAAACATAAATGTTTAGAAATGATTAAATGTATTGCTGTGTTTGTCTGCTGCCCCCCGATGGCCAGAATCCAGTATGACAATCAAGGGACTTAACTGTTAAAAGATGCGTTTCCATAGCGACAATATATACTGAACCAATGAGGAGCGTTCCCCAAAAGTATCCAATGAGAAGGGAAAAGCACAGTGGGCGTGAATGAAAAAGGTCATCAATGATTAGATAAAAAGGAATAGTAAATGCAAAGAGGGAACCCTTTTTTTGTGACTTGCTGGATACTGGTGATTTGATATTTGGCGACCATACCTGGGAACACATTTCACTTCAGCAAGGAACTGGAAACTTACCCTTGATCTATGCGATAACTTTCCTTCAAATGAGATGATCTAAAGACCCCTATGAATTGATTCAAATTGGTGAAGTATAATTGTTCAAATTTTTTATAACTGAAGCAAAGGTTATTGGAAGAACATAGTCAATTTATAGTAAAGAGATTTAAAGGAGCACTCAGTATTTTAACTGTGTTCATAGTCCTATATAAAAGTTAAGTTTGTCGCTTGCATGCTAAATAATTAATCTGTGCAAAATATAGAATATATATATATATATATATATATATATATATATATATATACATATTAGAATTGGTTTTAATTATAAGTAAATAAGAATTTGTTCCAGTTTAAATAAATAGACATTTAAGTAACTGTTCACATTACGAATAGAGGTATTTTTAGTGTCCTAATTAGAATTGTATTAGAATCAATTACATCTAAATAGCTGAGTATATATATATTGTCCTATTGTTTACTAAGCACTGTTAAAAATTGTATCAGTCTAAATGTTCAGTGATTTATACTTTAATCTCATTGGGTTAATTGAATGAAAGGCTGCTGTGAGTAAGGCTAATTTTAAGGGTAGACTTTTATGAATTTTGTATAGCATATTTGAATAGTTTTTAAACGCGTATAATATTGACTCATATTTTGATTCTTACAAATATATATTTCAATGTGTTCATAGATATTTACTAGTAATAAAGAATTCAGGTATTTATATTAATTTTATTGTATTAGTATATGCATATTTGATTGTGGGTTTAGTTTAAAGAAAGATTGTTAAATATATTCAGTTATAACCCTGCCATATACTCAAATATTATTTGGAGAGTACTGCTAAGATTCTTATAAATATACTGACACTCCTCAAACGTCCCAAGCCTCATTAGCATCACATACAGTGCCCTGCGGTTCCTCTCAGCCTTCTGGAGGCGTATATTTGCCTGTAGACTTTGCTGCACAGATATATTCTGCGGCATCTGCGGATTTATCTGCTTTTCCTGCATTGGGGAAATGCAAGCGGAAAACTAAACATTTTTTAGAGTGTAAGGTGTCTGTTTCATCTGCTGCTACGCAGGTTGCCCTTCTTCATAAAGGGACAGTCAACACCAGAATTTTTGTTGTTTCAAAAGAAAGATAAACCAACACATTTATAATAATACACTTTTTACCTCTGTGATTACCTTGTATCTAAGCCTCTGCAAACTGCCCCTTTATTTCAGTTCTTTTGACAGACTTGCATTTTAGCCAATCAGTGCTCACTTCTAGATCACTTCATGTGCATGAGCTCAATGTTATCTATATGAAACACATGAGCTAATGCCCTCTAGTGGTCACAATGCATTCAGATTAGAGGCAGTCTTCAAGGTCTAAGAAAATATGAACCTCCTAGGTTTAGCTTTCAACTAAGAATACCAAGAGAGCAAAGAAAAATTGGTGATAAAAGTAAATTGTGAATTTGTTAAAAATGACATGCCCTATTTAAAGGAGGTATTGGCTATACTATGATGTTCCCTCCTCTGTGGAAGTATTTCCGGTTCCAGACCGTGTGACAGAGATTATTTCACAGGAATGGGAGAAGCCAGGGATACCTTTCTCCCTGTCTCCCATTTTTAAAAAGATGTTTCCTGTTGCTGACTCCATTAAAGATTCATGGCGCACGGTGCCTAAAGTAGAAGGGGCTATTTCTACTCTGGCTACGATCCCTATAGAGGATAGCTGCTCTTTTAAGGATCCCATGGAGAGAAGCTTATTTGAAATAGATGTATGTTCATAATACTAATAATGAACACAGAATGTATGATCTAATTCATAACTATTGCAACTATCAGTTGTCTTCCTCTATACCTTTAATTTATAACAGATAGTATTTAACGAAGGCCGGCGATGGCTGAGCTCTTATCTCTATCTGTAACACAGGAAATCGCTGACTGGCTAATAGTCAAGAGTGACAGCCAGATTGTCCAATCATAATAGGAGTTGATATTGGGACCGGGTCCTCAACCCGCTTATATTTCGAAACTTCCGGCGGCGCGCCGCCTTTGAAAAAGCCCGATACGGGCGAAACCGGTCAGGGGGTTATAGAGCATATGGGAGCTCTATATATTTTCTAAAATTACCTGCAGTAGTTGGCCTGTTTAGGCGGGGCAAATTTGATATAACGCATCTAGTTCTATATATATGACTAACAGTCACTATTAGAATCGATTAACTCAGTTATAACTTTGACCACAAAACTATTTGATTTAACAGAGAGTTACTAGCACTAGGCTATTTATTAGGTGGCAACCTATAGATACCGCTTTGGGGGAATTGCAAACATAGTTGTACTTACAGATATACAATCCTATCTTACCGGGGTAACTATTTAACGTTTGCTGTTACATTAGATAACTTAAACTTTCCAGATAATATCTCAACAAGTCTATAGCCATACCAGTTTAGTGGAGGGTATATATAGACCTAACTTAATAAAACTAAGTAACGGTTGGCGTATAACAAATAACTCTGGAAAATAAGTATCCGGTTCTAAAGTATTTTACACCAAGCACTATATTGCATTCTGAGTGTGACAATTAATCACACGAGGAACAAAATTAATTTAAGAGAGGATACACAGAATATTACAGCAAGAGGGGCAAACATAACATACTACCGCAATAGCTGTATACATAGCTGCATAATATTGCGGTTACACACTTACAAGTGAAGTGAGTTCCTCCACTACTTAAGTACAAACAGTTAAATGTAACAGTTGATGCATCCTATTGTTTCAATATCTACTAAGATTCAGCACACTTACATTGGCTGAGTCATTAGGTGTAAGAACTATATTACACTATGTTACTGAAAAGTGCACATTATTACCATTAGGATTGAACTTAATAGAAGTCGCACATAAACTTCCTATTACAAAATAACACAATCCTACAATAATTCCATATGTGAAAGTGGTACTGAGATAATGGGATAATAATCCTTACGCCAAACATAGGATTACTGATATTTCGACGTATGACTAGCTATTAAACAGAAACAGACCTTGTTAATATTTTGACACAAATGAATCAACTGAACCACACAGAGGTTGTAAATAATTTAATGTAACAATAAACCTATAAACTGTGGGAAAAAGTTGAATAAAGAAGATACACAATACACATTTGAATTTCTAAAAAATATAACCACAATAATTCAGGATCACAAACTGTCACGTGAGACCTGATTATTCTGAATATTTTAACTATCTATACTCCAACAAAAGATCAAACAGGAGTGGCATTTATTAATAAAGTGAAGTTTCTAACATTACTTCTGATGTGTATTTTTGAGTTCACTGAACGTTACTAGCATTGAATCCAATTCCAATACCCAAGCACAAATCAATAATATATTTAGATACTTAGATATATGTGCATTTGACACACAAATATTAACACTTTAGTATTTAAAATATTACTGAACAAAGTGGTCTCACTTATAACTCCCTGCCTACGCAATTTCCTTCTAAGCACCTATAACATATCAAAGGCTTACAGAAGATTAAGGAATAGGCCTACTACTTTCAGGTTGTTTTTAATTGAGTGTTTTATTTTAATGTATCTAATAAAAGTTATATTTTAAATTCCCAATTTCTCCATTATTAGTCCAGGCACAGAGTGCTATATGTGCAGTCTTGTAGAGAGGTCTCTCCCTCTCTTTTGGTTTAATATATTATTCAACTGCACAGCACCAACTTTTCTGCCACTATAAGCATAGAAACATTAATTTGGTGTCAGCTACCCACTGCAATTATAGAAAAGGCTGCCGCAGTGGTGCCACTGTATATCAGTTGTGGTAAAAAGTATGTTCATCAGGGTCTTCAATGGCAACCTGCAGTTTGTATTGCCATAGTCGCAAGTGCTGCTTCTTATTGGTGCGATGCCTTGTCTGAATCAATTTACTTGAGACTCTGTTTGAAGAGATCCAAGATAGTATTAAAGGCTCTCAAATTAGCAAAATCCTTTATTTTTGATACATGCAAGTTATTAGACTGGGAGCCAAGATGTCTGGCTTCATCGTCTTAGCCAGCAGGGCCTTGTGGCTAAAATCCTGGTCAGCTGATGTTACCTCCAAGTCCAAACTTCTGGTGCTTCCTTACAAGGGTAAATCCTTGTTTGGACCCGGTCTGGCAGAAATAATTTCTGATATTACGGGTGGAAAAGGGTCTTTTCTACCACAAGACAAGAAGAACAGACCTAAAGGAAGTCAAAGTAATTTTCATTCCTTTCGTAACTTCAAAGGGCAAAAGTCTTGGAACAAAGGGAAGCAATCTAAGAAACCCTCAGCTGAGTCTAAGTCAGCATGAAGGGTTTTCCCCCGGGATCGGATCAAGTGGGGGTCAGACTTTCCCTGTTTCTCAGATCCTTTGCCTTTCTAGACAAACAGTTTCAGTTTGTGGCTCTTCCGTTTGGCCATGCCACAGCTCCCAGAATTTTCTCAAAGGTTCTGGGGGCTCTCTTGGCAGTGATCAGGTCTCGGGGAATTACAGTGGTGCCCTATTTGGATGACATATTGGTTCAGGCACCATCTTTTCAACAAGCAAACTCTCATACAGAGATCTTGTTGTCTTTTCTACTTTCCCACGGATGAAAAGTGAATCTGGAAAAGAGTTCTCTTGTTCCAGCTACAAGGGGGGTTTTCTTAGGAACCATAATAGATTCCCTATCTATGAAAAGTTTTCTGACAGAGGTCAGAAAATCCAAGATTTTTTCCTCTTGCCTCTCTCTTTAGTCTACTGTTCAGCCATCTGTAGCTCAATGTATGGAGGTATTTGGTCTGATGGTTGCTTCCATGGACATCATTCCCTTTGCTTGATTCCATTTGAGAGCTCTGCAGTTATGTATACTTAGACAATGGAACGGAGGCCATTCTAATTTGTCTCAAAGGATAGATCTAGACCAGTCGACAAGAGACTCTGTCCCATGGTGGCTTGCTCAGGAGAATTTGTCTCAGGGCACATGCTTCCAGAAACCTTCCTGGGTGATAGTGAGTAGTGACCATGGACGACCAGCCTGCTAGGCTGGGGAGCAGTCTGGGACTCGTTAAAGACTCAGGGACTATGGTCTCAGGAGGAGTCTGCTCTTCCAATTCACATCTTGGAGTTTAGAGTGATTTACAATGCTCTGATGGCTTGGCCTCAATTGTCCTTAGCCTGGTTTATCAGGTTCCAGTCAGATAACATCACCTTAGTGGCTTACATCAACCAGGGAGGAACTCTGAGTTACTTAGCCATGAAGGAGGTGGCTCAGATTATTCAGTGGGCGGAAGCTCACAATTGTTGTCTGCCATCCACATTCCAGGAGTGGACAACTGGGAAGCAGATATGCTGAGCAGACAGACATTTCATCCCAGGGAGTGGGCTCCCCGTCCGGAGATGTTCCCCAGGTTAACCCTCAAGTGGGGGGTGCCAGAGTTGGATCTGATGGCATCTCAGCAAAACGCCAAGCTTTCAAGGTATAGTTCAAGGTCAAGAGATCCGCAGGCCACTCTGATAGATGCTCTGGCGGTTCCTTGGGATTTCAGTCTAGCATACCTGTTTCCTCTGTTTGCGCTCCTGCCACAAGTCTAATAGCTCCTGCATGGCCTCGCAGGATCTGGTATGCAGACCTAGTAAAGATGTCATCTCTGCCACCTTGGGAGTTGCCTCTGATGAAGGAGCTTCTAACTCAGGGTCCATTCCTCCATCCAAATCTCGTTTCTCTGAAGCTGACTGCTTGGAGATTGAACGCTTAGTTCTGGCTAAGCGTGGGTTTTCTGAGTCGGTTATTGAGACCATACTACACATTTTACCATAAGGTATTGTGTAAATACCTTTATTGGTGGGAATCCAAAGGCTGCTCTTGGAGTAGGGTCAGGATTCCTAGGATTTTGTCTTTTCTTCAGGAAGATCTGGAGAAAGGGTTGTCAGTCAGTTTTCTGAAAGGTCAGATTTCTGCTTTATCTATTCTTTTACATAAGCGTCTGGCAGATGTGCCAGATGTTCAATCTTTTTGTCAGGCCCTCATCAGAATAAGGCCTGTGTTTAAACTGGTTGCTCCTCCTTGGAGCCTTAACCTTGTTCCTAAAGTTTTGCAGCAGGCTCCGTTTGGGCCAATGCATTCTATAGATATTAAGTTGTTATCTTGGAAGGTTTTGTTTCTTATTGCTATCTTTTCTGCTCTGAGAGTTTCAGAACTCTTGGCCTTGCAGCGTGATTTGTGTTACCTTATCTTTCATGTAGATAAGGTGGTTCTTTGTACTAAATTGGGTTTTCTTCCGAAAGTGATTTCGGATAGAAATATTAATCAGGAAATTGCTGTTCCTTCTGTCCCAATCCTTCTTCTCATAAGGAACTTGGATGTTGTGCATGCTCTAAAATTCTACCTATAGGCGACTAAGGATTTTCGCCAGTCTTCTGCCCTGTTTGTTTGTTTCTCAGGAAGGCGCAAGGGTCAGAAGTCTACCACTTCTTCTCTTTCCCTCTGGTTGAGAAGTATAATTCGTTTTGCTTATGAGACTGCTGGTAAGCAGCCTCCTGAGAGAATTACAGCTCATTCCACTAGGGCTGTCTCCTCTTCTTGGGCTGCAACTTGGTCCTTTCTGCATACTTTTTCCAAATTTTCCAAATTTGATACTTTTGCGTCGAGTGAGGCCTCATTTGGGAGAAAGGTTTATCAAGCGGTGGTGCCTTCTGTTTAGGTCTGCCTGTCTTGTTCTCCATCCCTTTTCATTCCGTGTCCTCTAGCTTGGGTATTGGTTCCCACTAGTAATTGGAATGACGTTGTGGACTCTCCATATCTTAGGAAAGAAAACAAAAATTATGCTTACCTGATAAATTTCTTTCTTTCCGGATATGGAGAGTACATGACCCCACCCTTAATTAAGACAGTTTTTTTTTACTAAACCTCAGGCACCTCTTCACCTCTGTGTTATTCCTTTTTCCATTTCCCTTTGGTCGAATGACTGGGGATTATGGGTAGGGGAGTGACACTTAGCTTTGCTGTGGTACTCTTTGCCTCCCACTAGTAATTGGAATGATGTTGTTGACTCTCCATATCCGGAAAGAAAGAAATTTATCAGGTAAGCATTGTTTTTGTCAATATTTAACGTGTTAATTTTAGACATTGTTGGATTTAAGACAATATTACATTTTTTAAACTCTTTAGGTATCTTAAGCTTTTTTGAGCGCATTCACTATTATTCTTTTGATTCTGGCTATCTTGTGCCCCTAATAGAGAAGGAGTTAATAATTGTGAGGTGTATGATACCATTAGCTAAGCGTATTTTCTATCCTGTTTTGCAATATGCACGCTATTACACCCAGACAAACCCTTAAGGACTAGCGACGTACAGAGTCATTAATGTGTTATTATGAGTGTAACTGTATTAGATGGTGTTATTATGAGTGTAACTGTACTTTGTAATGTATTTTTGATATGTTTTGTGCAACATTTTTGTTTTGCAAAACAGTTTACCAGAGCTCGGAAGACATGGTAATCATTCTAGCATAAATCGTGATTTCGCTCGTGATTGCGTTTACTTTTAACTTGTAATACAAGCGGTAAATCCCACGAGCAAAAACACTTGCGATAAACCCCTTACCGCTTGCGCATAACTGTTAGCGCTCCACTCATAATCTGGCCCTAAGCGTGCTCATAGAGTTGGCAGTGGTGTGCATTTGTTCTGAAGACATGTTTTGTTTCATACAAGGTAATCCTGACACTCTGGAAAGGTACAGTGTTTGAATACAGATGCACAAGGCCCTCACAGGATATGCGCGTATGCCGCAGAAAAAACAGCACTAACTTTTATTAGAAACATTTTTGCTGGTGAAAATATATTGCAAAAATGTTTATATTTCAAATTGAAATAAACCTATGCAAATTTCATGTTTGACCTTTTATATCCTTTTAAACACATCATAAATTTAGCATTTTTTTGTAATATTATTCCAGCTACAGGTTTGCATCCACAAAGGCATATAGTGTCACATGACATTACAGAGAGGGAGACCCACAACCATGTGCAGCGGCAGCGAAGGTACATGCTCATAAGCTATGGTTGAATGGATTGCTGTACACCTGCATAATAGTAGTTAAACGCTGGTATCTTACAACTTTTACATTATATATTAGAAAAAAGCATAAGTCAAAAAGTATTCATGTCCCTTTAATAGCAGTAATCGCAGTTAATCTTGCATAAACGGAGCAGATTAAGGGCTAGATTATGAGTGGGGTGCTAAGTGTAGTGCTCGAGTAATAAAGAGTATTTTGCAGATCTTTGCACACATCATAAAAAGTGCGCATACTACAAGTTGAAAGTAAATGCGTTCACTTGAGTGCAATCAAATTTAACACACGTGGGGTTAGCATGACTTCAGAGCTCTGGTTAACTGTTATGCAAGACAAAAATGTAGTACAAAGCACATCACAAATTACATTTAAAAGTACAGTAACACACATAATAACAATCACCTAGATTACGAGTTTTGCGCTAAACAGGGTGTGAAACTAATGCCAAAAAACGTTGTGTTTTTTCACTCTCCATAGCGCTGCCATTACGAGTTACTGAAAGCCTCCCTGTGCGTGCGATATGGTGGGGTTAAGCTCCATACCGCACAAATGCCAAGGGCTGCTTTGACGTGCTCGTGCACGTTTTCCCCCATAGACATCAATGTGGAGAGAGTGTTAGAAAAAAAACCTAAACCTAATACCTGAAGTGCGGAATGAAACATCTCTGTAACGCAACCCCATTGATGTCTATTGGGAAAAAACAGTTACGTTTAAACCTAACACCCTAACCATAAACCTTTAGTCTAAACACCCCTAATCTTCCACCCTGACATCGTGACACCTAAATAAAGTTATTAACCCCTAATCTGCCGCTCCTGACATCGCCAACACCTAAATAAAGTTATTATCCCCTATTCCGCCACTCCCTGACATCGCCGACACTAATAAAAGTTATTAACCCCTATTCCGCCTCTCCCCTACATCGCTGCCACTATAATAAAGTTATTAACCCCTAAACCTCTGGCCTCCCACATCTCTGCAACTAAATAAACCTGTTAACCCCTAAACCGCTGCCCCCCAAATCGCAAAACACTAAATTAAACTATTAACCCCTAAACCTAACATCCCCCTAACTTTAAATTAAAATTGCAATATAACTAAATAAATAAAAACTTATCTGTGAAATAAAAATAAACCTACCATAAAACTATAAATTAACCTAACATAACTAATCTAATAAAATAAAAAATACTACCAATTAAAAAATCTAAATTACAAATTTAAAAAAACCTAACAATACGAAAAAAAATTAAAAAATTAAAAATTCCCAAAAATATTAAACTAAATTACAAAAAATTAAAAACAATAAGCTTACAAAAAATAATAAACGAAATTATCAAAAATAAAAACAATTACACCTAATCTAATAGCCCTATAAAAAATAAAAAAGTCCCCCCCAAAATAGAACTAGCTGATGAGCTGTTGTTCATTCCTGGTAGAGCGCTTCTCTCTTTGTATACAAATTAATATGACCCTAGGGAGGTCTCCCTATGGGTGATCGGGGAATCCAGACGTGGACTCCTTGTTCAGTGTGCTTAGAGGAATGTGGCTGCACCTGACTGACGAGGCCCATAGGAGTCCAAAACGATCATCTGGGGTTGTCATGTTCCTTTTTCAGAGGAAAATTGCCTGGTATTTCGGGGCTGGACTGCCCTTACTTGGTGGGATCAGACTGATATACTTCAGGAAAGTTTTCCTCTGTGAAAAGCACCCTGGTCTAAAAGAGGCTGCTTCCGGGTGGTAAATCGCCATGGAACTAGCTGATGAGCTGTTGTTCTTTCCTGGTAGAGCACTTCTCTCTTCGTATGCAAATTAATATAGTGTTTGTGATGTGGGAGGGCGGCGGTTTAGTAGTTAATAGGTAGTTTATGGGTGTTAGTGTACTTTGTAACAGTTTAGTTATGAGTTTTGTGAAACATTTTTGTTACACAAAATTCATAACTACTGCTCTCAGATGGCGGTATTGATCGTGTCGGTATAGGCTGTAACGCAAGCTTTTTAGCCTCACTGCACAACCTGTAATACCGGCTCTATGAAAATCCCACACAAAAACATAATTTTTTTGAATGCAGAATGGATGTTGCGTTACAGGCTAAAATGCTTGTGGTATAGCTATACCGACACGATTCGTAATAGTGCGTTACTGCAATTATGCTGAAATTCATTTTTTCAGCGTTAAAAGCCCTAACGCAAAACTCATAATCTACCTGAATGTCTGATAAAATATCTATATATACCTATAACTGTCTATCTATTTCTATAGATATATAGGTAGAGATATGTATTTTACATGAACAGTATCGGGTATATAGAAATATATATTTAATAGTTTCTATGTGAAATACATAGGAATGTAAAATATGCATTTTGTGCTTCGTGTTTCGCGATTTAGATTTTAACACAGTCTGGGTAGCGCACATGAAAACTCAGTAATCTTAAGGCGTGTTATTGAAATATTACATATAAAATATTTAACATACTGTCAAATATTCTATGTTTAAAGGGGTATTAAACACTAAATACATGCTAGATAGAATGATGCGTTCAAAGAAAAGATTAGTCCATGAGTAACATGTAGATGTATTTTTTAAAGTTTCATTAGTTGTTTAAAAAGTGACAAAATAAGAGTAAAGTTTTAGTGTCTATAAAACACTGGGAGCTGCCATGTTGTAACTTGTGTTACCTTCTCTGCTGTGGCCAATTAGGGTCAGTTATAAATAGGTCACTAGAGTGTGCAGCCAATGGTTGTGCTGGATTTAACAGTGTTCCGCACTTCCATTTCTAACAGGAACTGAAAAGCTCACAATTTCAGAATGGAATTACAGGCAAAGAGGACAAAATAAATAATGAAAGTATATTGTAGAGTTGTTTTATTATATACAATTTATCATTTTATATTACCATCTCAAAGTGTTTAATGTCCCTTTAATCATTTTTAATCATTTTTATTATTTTTTAAAATATTTTATATGTAACATTTCAATAGCACACCTTAAAGGGGCAACAAAGTAAAAATGTTCATGATTCGGATAGTGCCTGCGATTTTAAATAACTTTCTAATCTACTTCTGTTATTGTTATCAAATGTGCCTTATTCTCATGGTATCTTTTATTGAAGAGTAAAACTAGGTTTGTTTATACGAGCTCAGGAGTGTGCACGTGTCTTTAGTACTGAATGGCAGCAGTGTTTTGTAACATTGTATAACAAAGCTACAAATAATGTTGGAAAACACTGCTGCCATAGAGAACTAAAGACACGTGCACACTTTTGAGCTCTTATGAGCCTACCTAGTCATCGCAAAACACGATGACAAAACGCATATTTTACAATCCTATGTTCTTCACATAAAAAATAATGTACTTTTTATTATTAAAGATATATTTAATCTAATACTGTTAATTTAAAATACATATCTATACCTATATATCTTTAGGAAAATATATACAGGTATATATAGATATCTTTAAAAATATGTATTTACAATAAAAAATACATTGTTCTGTATGTGAAGAACATTGGAATGTGATATTTTCATAACTCCTGTAGGATAAGTGCGCAAGTATAGGTGTTAGTTTTTTTTCTTAGTTTGCTTGCTCCTTTGAAATCTATTGGAGAAGTTAACAAGGTGGCAATATTTTCTTTTTTCCCGTGCATTAGGTTTGCGCTCATGGGAAAATGTTTTATTTTTAACTTGTAATGCTAGCACATTCTGACTCGTGAAAATTTTTGTTTCATATCCCTTTAATATGAACAAATATCATTGCAGTATTTCCCTAAAGCTACAATATCTTCTGATGCTATTTGTTTGTATTCTCATTCTTCTATCTACTCTCTAGATCCCAGGAGATTTTGAAAATTGAAGACATTCACTTGCCGTGCACATTTGTGCATAAATTGGTACCTAACTGCTCTAATGCACTTCTTTAAGTCAAACCTAATGAGCTCCTACGAATTGATAGTATGGATGAATATTCAGACTTATTACCAAAACGACAGATCAGTGCTTAGGAAGGCATTTCTTTGATGTTTCCCTAGGGAACTAGGTTTCACTTTAGAATGCAATACACTGCACAAACAGACTGTTCAAACTGTATTATTTTTCATAGAGACGATTAAAGATTTACAATTTTAACCATGGAAACTGTGCAAGTAAGTATAAAAGACCTTTTTAAAGGGACACTAAACCCAATTTTTTTCTTTCATGATTCAAACAGAGTATGCAATTTTAAGCAACTTTCTAATTTACTCCTATTATCATTTTTTATTCATTCTCTTGCTATCTTTATTTAAAAAAGATGGCATCTAAGCTAAGGAGCCAGCCATTTTTTGGTTCAGACCATAGACAGCACTTGTTTATTGGTGGGTGAATTTATCTACCAATCAGCAAGAACAAACAGGTTGTTCACCAAAAATGGGCCAGAATCTAAACTTACATTCTTGCTTTTCAAATAAAGATACCAAGAGAATGAAGAAAATTTGATTATAGGAGTAAATTAGAAAGTTGCTTAAAATTGCATGCTCTATCTGAATAACGAAAGAAAAGATTTGGGTTCAGTGTCCCTTTAAGAAAAGTGACTAGGGTTCCCACCTGTCGGGGAATGACCTGTGCAGTTTCGGGTTTACATTTGTGTGTCCAGGTTTGAGTAAGGTACAAACATGCAAATGTCAGGGTTTAGTGGGTAACAACCACAGCATTTGCAACATACTGTACATGCCTTTTAGTTATTTCTATCTTGCGTGTGTGTTTTTTGTGTGGGAGTGTATCTGATTGTGGGAGTGTGTCTGTGTGTGTAAGTGTCTTTGTATGTGATAGAGTGTGTGTTTTTGTGTGGGAGTGTATCTGATTGTGGGAGTGTGTCTGTGTGTGTAAGTGTCTTTGTATGTGATAGAGTGTGTGTTTCTGCCGCCTCAGAGGTGGAATTGTTTTTTCATATTGTTAGAAATTGGAAAAATATTTCTTTTCATACTTTCGAGAAAGCGATATTAGTGCTCCATTTAATAATACTAGCACATTATGGTATTATAAGTTGAGCGGAATGTGAACGCGACCTCGTGTTCGCATTGCTAGGAAGCATTGCGATCACAATATCGCATTTCCATAGACACAGCATGAGAACTCGCGCAGCACAGGGGTAAGTAGCGCAGCGATGGCAGCAAAGTGTAAATATATATGTATATGAATATATATATATATGTGTGCGTGTTAATCTGTGTATATGTGTATATAAGCATATACATATATATTACTGGGAACACACAGTTCCCATAGGGGCCCATTTATCATGCTCCGGATGGAGCCTGCAGGCTCGCCAGAAACACCAGTTATGAAGCAACGGTCTAAAGACCGCTGCTCCATAACCCTGTCCGCCTGCTCTGAGCAGGCGGACAGACATTGCCGCAATTCAACCCGATTGAGTACGATTGGGTTGATTGACACCTCCCTACTGGCGGCCGATTGGCCGCGAATCTGCAGGGGGCAGCGTTGCACCAGCAGCTCACAAGAGCTGCTGGTGCAATGCTGAATACGGAGAGCGTATTGCTCTCCGCATTCAGCGAGGTCTGGCGGACCTGATCCGCCAGACCTTTGATAAATATCCCCCATAGACCGCAATGTAAAGACATTTTTCAGTGCCGTTTTTTTTTTCTAACACCCCACACCCACCAACTTTAGCCCCCAAAAACTGCTTTTTGCAGTTATTTTATTAAAAAATAAAGATGCTACTATCTTTATTTTTTAACAAAATTATATCACACTTGATTTCGGGGGCATTTTTTGGACATTTATGAAATTAACCAGAGATCTGATCTCTTGTAATTTTTATAAGCGCTAATTGCTACCGTGAGCTTTTGGCAGCAATAACCAGCCACTTGTAATAGTTTGTAATGGCGCACGATAAATAAGCGCTCCACTTGTAATCTGCCAATTTCTGGGTATTTCAGTTTTGATTTTATGTCCCTTTAACACTGTGTCACACCTGGGCTTTAATAAAAGATCAAATAATTATTTTCTGTTTTCATAAATTATGATTATCATAAAAATGGAGCATAACATAATCTTTTTATTCAAAATAAAGATGACTAAATTTGTAACTATAATATCCAATGCTATTAATGCCAGAAAAAATGTAAACAGTATTACGAAGAATAAGAAGAACACTTATTATATCCTTTACTTATTATTTAATATTTTATTTTTTATATTTAATATCCAATATTTTTTTCAAGAAAACACAAAAGTGCTACATCCAGTAACTATACGGAATGACAATATCGCATATTGCTAACTTAAAGGGACATGTAAGCTAAAATTGTCCTTTCATGATTCAGATAAAAGAAACAATTTTAAACAACTTTTCAATTTTCTTCTACTATTAAATTTGCTTCATTCTCTTGGTATCCTTTGTTGAAAGACCAGTAATGCACTACTAGCTAAAAATATCTGGTGATCCAATAACAAGATACACATATGAGCAGCCACCAATCAGCAGCCAGCTCCCAGTAGTGCATTTATGATCCTGACACTACATAGGTATGCTTTTCAGCAAAGGATACCATGAGGACCAAGAAAATGATATAAAAAAGTAATTTGGAAAAGTTCTTGAATTTGTAAGCTTTGAATCATGAAAACCTAATTCTGACTTTACTGTGCCTCTAAACTCATTTGATTTGTTTAACATTTTCTGTTTTATAAGCTGGGCTGGATTTACATTATAGCTAAGACTGAACACGGGTTAATTAGATGCTCTTGAATTTTTCAACTTGTGTACTGTGAAGTTATCACAAGCACGTGCTCTCAGTATTGCAAGGCAACAAGAATATGTCTGTATAAGAGGCATCAGTATGTTTTTTAGCACAATTTTTAATCTGATTACAGGACAGCAATGTATACAAAAAGCAAAATGTAACAGGAAATTTGTTGATTGTAAAGCTTTATCACTGGACAAGTCGAAAAGGCTCTCTGAGAGGCATTAATCCAAGCCAATGTCATTTTCAGCATTGCCTAATAAAAAATTGTTTCTTGAGAATCACCTCTAAAGGGAGCCAGAATTGATTATTTTTTCTTTCAAAGATCTGCTTTAGCATCATTTAAACGGACACTGAACCCAATTTTTTTTCTTTTGTGATTCATATAGAGCATGCAATTTTAAGCAACTTTCTAATTTACTCCTATTATCAATTTTTCTTCTTTCTTTATGCTATCTTTATTTGAAAAAGAAGGCATCTAAGCTAAGGAGCCAGCCAATTTTTTGTTTCAGAAACATGGACAGCATTTGTTTATTGGTGCTGTCCAATCAGCAAGGACAACCCAGGTTGTTCACCAAAAATGGGCCGGCATCTAAACTTACATTCTTGCTTTTCAAATAAAAATACCAAGAGAATAAAGAAAATTTGATAATAGGAGTAAATTAGAAAGTTGCTTAAAATTGCATGCTCTATCATAATCACAAAAGAAAAAAATTGGGTTCAGTGTCCCTTTAATGATTTAACTTTAAGATATATATGCACCAGGAGTCACACACTCAACACTTACCCGGAACCTGGGCAAGATACCTCTGCTGCCCAGTTAAATATGTATTATCATTCTGGAAGAACAGAAGAAGACTTTTCCTGCCACTGCATACCATGAGGCCAAAGTATCATCAAAGAATGCCTCAATAGACCTGTTTTGTTTTTTCTTGAGTAATATACTAATTATGCGATCAGCTTGTACAGACTTATACATTGATGCTAATGTTTAAAGGGACAGTCTAGTCAAAAATAAACTTTCATCATTCAGATAGGGCATGCAATTTTAAACTGCTTTCCAATTTTCTTTTATCATCTTTTATCTTTATGTTTGTTCTCTGTATTCTTTGTTGAAAGCTAATCCTAGGTAGGCTCATAACTGATTTTTAAGCTGTTGAAGGCTGCCTCTTATCTCAGTGCATTTTAACAGTTAGAGAGTGCTAATTCATGTGTGCCATACATATAACACTGGAGTTATTTCTGAGTCAGCACTGATTGGCTAAAATGTAAGTCTTTCAAAAGAACTGAGATAAGGGGGAAATCTTCAGAGGCTTAGATAGATACAAGGTAATCACAGAGGTAAAAAAGTGTATTAATATAGCAGTGTTGGTTATGCAAAACTGGGGAATGGGTAACAAAGGGATTATAATTTATCTATATTTTTAAACAATCAAAAATTTCAGTGTGAATTGGAAAATCATTTACAATTGCGTGATCTATCTGAATTACGAAAGTTTTATTTTGACTGTAGTGTTCCTTTAAAAAACTTTTTTTCTTTTACATCAAAAATCTATATCAACACTTAAAGAATATAGCCATTTTCCCTCCCCGGTGTCATGTGACTCGTTAGTGTTACAAGGTCTCAGGTGTGAATGGGGAGCAGGGCTCAGTTAACTCACTGCCTTTTGCTGTAGCTGCCATTGTGCTTTAGTTTGAGCATGGCATTGTGGTAGTCTCCATGTTGTGCACCATTTTTAGCATGATGTCTCCAGCTTCAGCAGTACTAGGAAGCAATATCTCAGTTACGCTTGCAGTTACTGTCTCCCTGTTCTGCAGCAGGCAGCTTGTGTGGGTGGGGCTGAGAGCCAATGTTTCAGGTCCACATGTAGAGGGTTGGAGTTCTCTGGTACAAAATGTATACTAATTTTGTGTGCCTGGTAATTACTACTAGGAAATGTTGGTATTTTGTGTCATATTTGTTGAGTATATGGGGCCGATTTATTAAAGTGCGGACGGACATGATACAATGTAGCGTATCATGTCTGCCGCACATCGATAAATGCCAACAGCATACGCTGTCGGCATTTATCATTGCACAAGCAGTTCTTGTGAACTGCTTGTGCAATGCCGCCCCCTGCAGATTTGCGGCCAATCGGCAGCTAGCAGGGGGTGTCAATCAGTCCGATCGTATAGAATCAGATGGATTGATGTCCGCAGCCTCAGAGCAGACGGACAAGTTATGGAGCAGCGGTTGATCATTCGGTCCCTAAATCTTTAAGTAAAGTTCTTTGTTTTGTTTGGTTTTATTTTCATTATTATGGATCAAAATGAACATCCTTTCTTTTCACATTTTTTGTCACCTAAAAAAAAAAAAAATGTATGGGTACACACCTTAATGAAATCTTCTGTGCACATTTATGTCCTCATCATAAATCTAATTAGCTGCTGTTTTAAATAATATGGATAATGCACTAGGCTTGATATATAACACATCTCAGCCTCCCCCCCCCCTATTTCTCAATGTCATGTTTGTATTAAAACCACAGCTTTCTAATCTTTCTACCACTTCAGAGGTGGTGGAGTTAAATCACCCCAAATTGTTTGTCTGATTTGATTGAAAGGCCCTGCTCTCACGTGATTGGTCTCAAGAGCAGGCGTGATGCTGCACAAGAACTTACAAGGACAATAACAATTGCAAGCAACAGAAAGCAGTGTCCATTTCAGGCTTGCCATCAATTTAGGAGGACAGTTTGCCTAGTTGGGAACCTTGTCTGTCCACCAAATGATAAATGGGCTCCAAAAACAATTACCTGTAAAAAATGTTTTCTTATCCAAAGTATAATGAGCTTTGCAAAGTACTTTCATTATTTATTTTGCCTACTTTTCCTGTAATTAAAATCTATATATCTTAAAAATAAACACAGACACATAATTATGGATTATAAAGGCCATAACCTGCTTTATTATCAAATATACTAAGCATTAGCAAAACATAAATAACATGAATAAATAAAGAATACCCATGGCGCTTGCCCATTAAGCCACCACCTCAAGCATCTCCTGACCTCCTGATGTTCCTCAATCCACCAAAGGCAAGTACCACGCCTGTTGCTACAACCAACTTTAAACCAGGCAGTGAGGGAGGGAAGCTTCTCCAAGAACGTTCCGCTCCTGAAAAAGACTGTTTTTTGATCCCCCAGGCCTTTTAAACCCTATCCACCCTTCTTTCCTACATATACCACTCCCTCTCCTACACTTGGACTCTCATGGAACTCAAATGCCTCTCCTCAAAATTCATTGTTCCAGGGCTGCCTATATTGCAATATAGTGATTAATGTCTGCTGCATATAAATAGAAAGGCTTTTAACATCCATTTATTTGTTTATGATGATGTACTGGGCGAAATGCGTATGTGTAAAATACTATTCATTACACTAACCTTTTGTTCTGTAAGCTAAGACTTTCTATGTGTTATTTGCGAGGGACTAATTATCACATGTACAGAGTGTTCTTTCATCTCTAGTTATTTGTCAGGGGTCTACACACTGATGAGCATTTAGACTTGAGTACTTATTTCCCAGTTTATTTATTTCATTTTTAATTACCTCGTTAGCTCACTAATTTATGTATTTAATTTTTACCTCTAGTTACAGTTTGTTACTTCACATCAGCTGCTTTCTCTTTTGTAGGTGTTTTCTCTTGTAAAGTGTTTCTAATGAGCACTTGTAATGTTTGCATCAAGATATTTTAGTCAGTTTACTACAATTTTAGTGCAATTTAAACACTCTATCCTATGATTAGTAATTTTGTGGCGTGTAAATGGATTTTTCTTTTACCTCTTATTGAGTGCTTTTTATTTTGATGTGAGCTGTGAGCGTCTGGTAACATGTAGAGTTGTAAATGCTTTTTGCTGTTTGTTCATTCTAGTCCTAATTCTTAAAGTTCTATGCATTATACAATTTGTTTTGCAGTGTCTAACTCAGTGTTTCTCAATCCCAGTCCACAGGGCACACTAACAGACCAAATTGTCAAAATATCTAAGCTAAAACACATATGAAAAAAATCAGCTGATCAGTTACCATTATTAACCTGAAACTCTGGTGAGCCCTGAGGATGATAATTAAAGTGATAGTCTGCTAGAAAATTGTTATGGTTTAAAAATATAGATAATACCTTTATTACCCATTGCTCAATTTTGCATAACACTGTTATATTAATACACTTTTTACCTCTGTGATTACCTTGTCTAAGCAGACTGCCCTCTTATCTCACTTTTTTGACAGACTTGTATTTTAGCCAATCAGCGCTGACTCATAAATAACTCCACAGGAGTGAGCACAATGTTATTTGTATGACACAAATGAACTAGGACTGTCTAGCTGTAAACAAAACTGTCAAAATGCACTGAGATAAGAGGCAGCTCCAGTGGCTTAGAAATCCGTTTATGAGTCTACCTAGGTTTAGCTTTAAACAAAGAATACCAAGAGAACAAAGCAAATTTGTTGATAAAAGTAAATTAGAAAGTTTTTTTTAAAATGCATGTTGTATCTGAATCCTGAAAGTTTAATTTTGACTTGACTGTCCCTTTAAGAAACGTATTAACTTTGATGGCTTCCATTCAATTGCTGAAAGAAAACTTTGGGCTCCAATTAAGATGCTACAAATGTAGCTTTAGAGCACCTTCAGCCGAGAGATAAGAAACAGCTGCTTCTTAACCTATAAGCCGCCAAATATAAAGTGACATATTTCAATCCCCATAGACTTCTCCGACTGGGAAGATCAAGAGCGGCATTGCTACAATGCCAGGTGGTCAGGGGTGGAGATTTCCGCCTGTGTCTATCTGGGGGTTAGTAAATCAACCCCTTTGCATTCAACTTGGCACCTGACCTTCGGTGGCATTCCAAAATAATATATATAAGAGGGACATAGAAGTAAAAATTAAAATCTCGTGATCAAGATAAAGCATGCAATTTACAAATTAAAATTTACACTGGCAGAAAACTAAAAGGAATTATACTGTAATACTCATTTTTACTGAACTCTATTGATGGTATATTTTTATGCTCTTTTTGCTGAATTTAACCTGGGTATATTTAAAGGATTTAATTTATTGTCTATTGTTGGTTACTTCTTCACTTTGATCTGATATGTGGAGTTGTTCTTTTTAATTGTCATTTTTTAACTATCTATCAAGTTTATAGAGTAACCAGAGCAATTGAATCCATTTCTATTATTACTATTTTTCAAATTTTTATATCCCTGTGGTAAGACAGAGGGATCGTGTCTTTATTCTGTTCTGTTTTGGCACAAATAAATCCCATTACCAACAAGCTGACACACATAAAGACTAAACAGCACAACATATACATGTATCTACATATATAACATACAATAATGAAAAGGAAAGGGATTTGCTAAGCTTATATGAAGATAGCTAAAAGGTTACAATTATAGTTCAAATAAAAAAAGAAAACACTATCAACATTAGATACAATGTAATATACAGGAAGTACTTTTAATACAATTGTATCATACAATATAACAATATGATTTGGTTTTTTATATTTATTTATATTTGCAGTTCCCAACTCAAATAAAACTGTCAAACTGAAGTACAATTTTTGATAGTCAGGCTTTACATTATATTGTATATAAATTTGATAATAATTGTGAAAAATACTGATGATGGTTACTTTTCAGTTTCAAACTTCTAATATCAATGTATTTTATTTGTACTTCTCTAGAAAGAGGGAATAGACCAGTAACTACTGAACAGTTCTTGTTGTGAATGTTGTGTAAACTGCAATATTCTAGCTGCCATGCCAAACATGTTCCAGTGGAAGGGTTACTGTGGCAAAAATACCATGGCAGCAAAACAGCTGGCACAAGATTGTCACAAGGGACATTGCAGTCATAAGGCATTTTGTTGGAATTTGCAAACTCCTTTTAACCCATCTTGGATGCAAGAGAGTGCTTCATTCAAGAGGTTAATCCAATCCATAACACTAGCTAAACCTAATCCCTAAGCTCTGTCCCTAACCTCAACCTAGCCTAACCCCTTTTTCTGTTAGTCGCCTTCTACTCCATTTGAAGTGTAACTGTTTAAATTATACGTGTGGGTATGTGTGTGTGTGTGTCTGCGAGCGGGTATGTGTGTGCATGTGTGTGCCTATATATGTGTAAATATATGTGTGTTTGTGTGTGTGTAAATGTGTGAATGTGCTTATGTTTGCATGCATATGTATTTATACACGAATGTGTGAGCAAATGTATGTGAGTATGCTTGTGTGCATTCATATAGGTGTGTGTGCACATGTATGAGAGTATGTGTGTGTGTATGTGGTTATGTGTGTGCCTATGTATGTGAGTGTGTGTGTGCATTGCATATGTGTGTATATGTTTATTGTGATCGGAGTTGTCCTTTTTTCCATGCTGGCTGTGGTCATCTTCTGTGGTGGTGGTCCCCTTCTCCGGCGGTCCTCTGGGCTTTCTCTGGCATCTTCTTCATTTCTTCCATTTGATCCTTCTTCAAGCTGTCCCCACAGCACACTGACGTTTGAACGCAGGTTTATTTTTATTATTATCAGTTATTTGTAGAGCGCCAATTGATTCCGCAGCACTATAAACAAATGGGGAGTAAAACAAAACAATTATAGGGATCAAATGGGTAGAGGGCCCTGCCAAAAGTTGCACTGTTGTAGTCAGCTCTTAAGAAGGTGATCTACAAACAGCTGGACTCTTAGGCTTACATGCTAAGGGGGTTCAGGGGATAGCAATGGAGGAGTGGAACTGGTATAAAGTAAGGTTAGCATAGGTTGTATGCATCCCTGAACAGTAGAGTCTTTAGGGAGCGCTTGAAGCTTTCAAAACTAGGAGAGAGTCTTGTGAAGCAAGGCAGAGAGTTCCACAAGATGGGAGCCAGTCTGGAGAAGTCCTGTAAACAGGAGTGCAATGAGGTAACCAGAGAGGAGGAGAGTAGGAGGTCATGATCAGAGCAAAGGGGACTGGAGGGAGAGTATCTGGAGACAAAGTCTGAGATATAGGGGGGAGTAGTGCAGTTGAGGGTTTTGTATGTCAGAGTGAGAATTTTGTGTTTGATCCTAGAGGCAAGAGGAAGCCAGTGAAGGGATTGGGAGAGAGGTTCAGCAGATGAAGAACGACGTGTAAGGAAGATGAGTCTGGCAGAGGCATTCATTATGGATTGTAAAGGAGCAGGTGGGGAGACCAGAGAGGACAGAGTTGCAGTAATCGAGGCGGGAAAGAATAAGAGAGTGGATTAGAATCTTAATTGTGTTTTGTGTAAGGAAGCATCTAATTTTAGAGATGTTTTTAAGGTGGAAGCGGCAGGCTTTAGCCAAGGACTTAATGTGAGGAGTGAAAGAAAGATCTGAGTCAAATGTGACCCCGAGACATCAGGCATGTGGGGTAGGGGTAATGATGGAGTTGTAGACAGTTATAGAGGGATTGGGGGTGGAGATTTTGGAAGAAGGGGGGAAAATGAGGAGTTCAGTTTTGGAGAGATTTAGCTTGAGGTAGTGAGAGGACATCCAGGAAGAAATGTGAGAAAGACAGTTAGTGACATGGGTTAGCAAGGAAGGAGATAGGTCTGGTGCAGAGAAGTAGATTTGGGTGTCGTCGGAATACAAATGATAATGGAAACCGTGGGACTTTATTAGGAACCTAGTGATGATGTGAAGATTAAGAAGAGAAGGGGACCAAGGACAGAGCCTTGCGGTACTCCGACAGAAAGTGGTGATGGGGCAGAGGATGCCCCAGAGAAGGCTACACTAAAGGTACGGTTTGACAGGTAGGAAGAGAGCCACGAAAGGGCTGTGTCACAGATGCCGAAGGATTGGAGGGTTTGGAGCAAAAGAGGGTGGTCAACAGTGTCAAAGGCTGCAGACAGATCAAGGAGGATAAGCAGAGAGAAGTGGCCTTTTGATTTTGCTGTAAGTAGGTCGTTGGTAATCTTAAAATTGCTGTCTCTTTGGAGTGATGGGGATGAAATCCAGATTGCAGTGGGTCAAGAAGGGAGTTTAATGTAAGGAAATGGGATAGGCGTGCATATACTAGTTTTTCGAGAAGCTTTGAGGCAAGAGGGAGGAGGGAAATAGGGCGGTAGTTGAATAGGGAGGTAGGATCAAGGAAAGGTTTTTTGAGGATATGTGTGACCAATGCATGTTTCAGCGATGAGGGAAATATACCGGTGCTGAGGGAGAGGTTAAAAATGTGTGTTAGTATAGGGGTAAGGGTAGCAGAGAGGGAGGGGAGTAGCTGTGAGGGGATAGGGTCAAGGGGACAGGTAGTGAGGTGAGAGCGCAGTATAACTGCTGAAACTTCTTCCTCAGTAACAGGGGAGAATGAGCTAAGTTTAAGGTTATGTGGGTTGTGTTTGATTGAGAGAATTTGAGGGAGGGAGAGAATGGAATTATGTTGAGAGCTGATATCATTTCTGATGGAGTCGATTTTGTTATTGAAGTGGCTGGCAAAGTCTTGAGCTGACAGGGAAGTTGTATTAGGAGGTGGGGGAGGGCGGAGGAGAGTATTGAAAGTGGAGAACAGACGTTTTGGGTTTGAAGAAAGATTAGAGATAAGAGTAGAGAAGTAGTGTTGCTTATGGAGATTAAGGGCAGAATAGTAGGAGTTCAAGATGAATTTGTAATGAAGAAAATCAGCTGAACTCTGAGATTTTCTCCAGTGCCGCTCAGCAGTACGGGAACATCTGCGTAGGTACCGTGTCAGAGGAGTATGCCAGGGCTGAGGATGAGTGTGTGATTTCCGAGCTATGGTAAGAGAGGCAAGATTGTCAAGGACGGATATAAGGTTGGAATTATAGTGGCAGATAGATTGTTCAGGGCAGGAAAAGGAGGAGAAGGATGAGAGGAAAGGTTTGAGGGAATTAGCAAGCTGTTGCTGATCTAATGACATAATGCTTCTGTGAAGTTTGGTGTGAGGAGTAGAAGGAGGGAGAGTTGTAGGGAGGGATGATATGTTGCAAGTAAGGAGATGGTGGTCAGAAAGAGGAAAGGGGGAGTTTGTGAAGTTTGAGAGAGTGCATCGATAGCTAAAGATCAGGTAAAGAGAGTGACCATCTTTGTGAGTGGGAGAAATCAGTCCATTGTGACAGACCGAAAGAGGAAGTGAGTTGCAGAAGTTGTTTTGCAGATGAGGCAGTGGGATTGTCAAGAGGGATGTTGAAGTTGCCAAGAATGAGGGCAGGGGTGTCTGAGGAAAGGAAATAAGGTAGCCAGGCAGCCAAGTGATCTAGAAATTGAGTAGAGGAGCCAGCAGTTGGTATATGACTGCAACACGTACAGAGAGAGGGGAGAATAAGCAAATCATGTGGGTTTCGAATGAGGGAAATGTGAGGGAAGAGATGGGATGTATTTGTTGAAAGGTGCAACGAGAGGAAAGTAAAATACCTACACCACCTCCTTGTCTATTACCAGACATAGGAGTATTTCTGAAGTGGAGACCCCATGTGACAGAGCAGCAGTGGATGCTGTGTCTAGAGGAGAGAGCCAGGTTTCTGTTAGGGCCAGAAGGTTGAGGGAGCGGGAGATAAAGAGGTCATGTATAGAAGTGAGTTTGTTGCAAACAGAGCGAGAGTTCCAAAGTGCACAAGTGAAAAAGGGGTAGTGGCTTTTGATGCAAGAGGAATGTGAGTAAGCTTTGCAGAGTTTTGTTTTCTGAGTCTATGGGACAGTACACATGGATGTACACGGCTAGGCAGT
Source organism: Bombina bombina (assembly GCF_027579735.1). Taxonomy (NCBI): domain Eukaryota; kingdom Metazoa; phylum Chordata; class Amphibia; order Anura; family Bombinatoridae; genus Bombina; species Bombina bombina. The sequence continues at coordinate 143,820,445 of NC_069508.1, forward strand.
AGTTGGGGACCAGGATTAGGGGAGATGTCACCAGTAGTAAGTAAAAGCAAGAGGGAGAGTGACATGAGATGAGATACAGATTTGCAGTAGTGAGACTGTTTTTGAGACGAGCTGCAGGGGGGAGAGAGAGTGTTTAGGAATAGGTAAAGTTCATGAGTACAAAAGTAAGGTGAGTTTAAGAGAGATTGGCTAATGAACAGTGCAGGTGGAGAGGGAGAAGGAGTAATTGAATAATGTAGTTTGTTATAGAGACAAGAGGTAGCAAAAATAATTATTAATATATTGAGCATTTTTACAAAAGTGGGAACCAGTTGAGCACATAAGACACAGAATTACAGTAGTAATTGCATAAGAAAACAAAAAGGTATATGAAACAAAAGTATGTGCCTTGTGTCTTGCCCCTTGTCCAATCCTTGTCCAATTCTTGTATAATTCTATTGTTAATGCCTCACTTATAAAATGTTCACTTAATTCTTGTATAATTCTATTGTTAATGCCTCACTTATAAAATGTTCACTTTGAAAATGTGAACATATGTTGTTATAGCCGTGCACAGCCCAAACTAGTGTGAAATATATGCAGGCAGGGCAGTCAGCTGAGTTCACTAAATTTAGTTGATTGCTAATCAAAGACAATTGGAAAGGCCAATTGGAAAGTTAGATTCTGGTCTGGTCAGGGTGAGATATTAAGTAAACAGACAATAAAATTTGGAGGAGGTTAAAACTGTGGCAAAAGACAGCTATAAATTTTAGAATAATAGAAAGTATTGATAAGGATTGAGCATCACATGGCAATTAACAAAATATTAGAAGTAAGACATTGGATAATAGTACAACAAAGGTAGGACTAAATTAACAAACTAAAATCATTTGCTCTATGTAAATATTCACATACCAAAATAGAGTTACCAGGAGAGGAAAAACACCAGAGTGCAGTGAATACTGTGCAGATTGACAAGGAATATATTCTCATACCAAAATAGAGTTACAGGAGAGGAAAAACACCAGAGTGCAGTGAATACTGTGCAGATTGACAAGGAATATATTCTCATACCAAAACAGAGTTACAGAAGAGGAAAAACACCATAGTGCAGTGAATACTGTGCAGATTGACAAGGAATATATTCACATACCAAAATAGAGTTACAGGAGAGGAAAAACACCTGAGTGCAGTAAATACTGTGCAGATTGACAAGGAATATATTCACATACCAAAATAAAGTTACAGGAGAGGAAAAACACCAGAGTGCAGAGAATACTGTGCAAATTGACAAGGAATATATTCACATACCAAAATAGAGTTACAGGAGAGGAAAAACACCAGAGTGCAGTGAATACTGTGCAGATTGACAAGGAATATATTCACATACCAAAATAAAGTTACAGGAGAGGAAAAACACCAGAGTGCAGTGAATACTGTGCAGATTGACAAGGAATATATTCACATACCAAAATAGAGTTTCAGGAGAGGAAAAACACCAGAGTGCATTGAATACTGTGCAGATTGACAAGGAATATATTCACATACCTGAAATTAGAAAAGAGTAGGGTTAGCTTGATGTAGTGTGCATTTCTTCAGCAGATGTCAATAGGCAGCATGGTGTCTTAATAAGCAGCACTCTGGTGAGTACTGAGTATAATTCTTGTATAATTCTATTGTTAATGCCTCACTTATAAAATGTTCACTTTGAAAATGTGAACATATGTTGTTATAGCAATGCACAGTCCAAACTAGTGAGATAGATTGTTTATCCCTTTTATAGGAGGGTCCTTGCATTTCTATTGGCTGATTTTCAAATTCATATCAGCCAATAGAAAAAGCTTTCTTTCTATTGTCTGATTTGAATTTGAATTGGAAAATCATCCAATAGAAATTCAAGGACACGTCTATCAAAGGATCCTGCATTCAAACTTCAGTGTGCTGCAGTAACAGCATGAAGGAGGATTGGGTGTAAGAAAAGAAGACGCTGGAGAGGACTGCCCCAGAGGACCGCTGTAGAAAAGGACCACCACCGAAGAAGAGGACCACCACCAGGGAAGAGGACCAAGCCACTGTGGACCCACAGCTGCCCCCTCTAAGGAGCTGGATTCAAGAAGGTGAGTGAAATCTTGAGGTTCTAGCCTTAGTTTTTTTAGGGGGTTATATTTACGGTACTTTTATTATTATAGGGCTCTTTTATTTTTAAGTTTTTCTTTTTTCCTGTTCAGTGTATTTTTTTTTTAAAGATAGGATTTTAGAATAGGTTTTTAGGGGGGCTTTTTATTTTTAGGGTAGTTTAATGTTAGTATAGCTCTTTTATTTTGTGTACTTGTTTTTGAGTTTTTTTAACTGGTAGTGTTTTTTATTTTTGTTTACTTTTTTAAACTGGTAGTGCTTTTTTTATTTTTTGTAACTTAGGGGGTCTTAGGTTAGGGGTCTTAGGGGTTACCTGTTAAGGGGTTAATAGATTAGGGGGTTTATTGTGAGGGAGGATGTGGTTGAGGGGTTAATAAAATCAAAGTTTACTGCAATGGGCATTGTGGCTGTTTAGAGTTTAATAGAGTAGGGTGTTTATTGGGATGGGGTGGTGGCAGCTTAGGGGTTAATAGAAAAGGGGGTTTATTGTAATGGAAGTTGTGGTGGTTTAGAGGTTAATAGAGTTGGGGGGTTATTGAGATGGGGTTTTAACAGTTTAGGGGTTAATAGAGTAGGGGGTGTGCATATGTATGTATGTGTATGTGCATACCTGTGTGTGCTTAATTGTGTATATGTTGTGCTGAAATGTGTGTTCATATGTGTGTGTATATGTGCATGAGTATAAGTGTGTATGTGTGTATGTGTATATGTACATATGTATGTGTGCATATTATAAGTGTGTGTGTGTGTGTGTGTATATGTGCATGAGTATAAGTGTGTATGTGTATATGTGCATGAGTATAAGTGCATATGTGTGTATGTGTATATGTGCATATGTATGTGTGCTTATGTATAAGTGTGTGTGTGTGTATATGTGCATGAGTATAAGTGTGTATGTGTATATGTGCATATGTATGTGTGCTTATTTTTATGTATATACATTACTATTATTTTATGTATATATCATAGCATGTGAGAACAAAATGTGTGAATATTTTATATTTTTATTAAAATTTTAATAAATAAAGTTGAAAACAATAGTGTGTGTGTTTTTGTTTTCTAAACTCTATAGTCAAAAGCAAGAATGGGATATCATCATATAAATTAGGACCTTTTGGTAAAGTTATTCAACTTTTATTTTCATGTAGGTGCTCTCAAGAGTCTTGGCTCAAATAAATTTGCATTTATTCATGCCAGGTGATCACTTTTTACAGTGATCATCTGGCTATTATAACTTATATAGGGGGTTTATTTTAGAGAGGGGTTTAGGGGCTTTAAATCATGAGGACATGGGGGTCTATAGGTATTTTTGATCACATGTTACAGAAACTTAGAGGCTTCCTTGCTATAAAATATGTGTTTTACTAATTTATTCTTCAATAAATGTGTACTGCAATTTATTAGACATGTGCATGGCGAAAAAATTCAGTTTGGTTCGGATCGATTCGGGTTTTTTCTAATTTCGGTTTGGAGCGATTCGAATTCGGAAAAATTTTAATCAATTTGGTTCGGATTTGTTTCGGATTAATTCGGATTCGAATAAATTCGGTTCGGATTTGTTTCGGATTCAATCGGATTCGAATAAATTCGGCTGGATTCGGTTCGGTTCGGAAATTCGGAATTTCGGTAAGTGTTAGGTGGGATTAGACTAGTGTTATGTACTGTATATTAGGTGTAACCCATAGCAGAGTGATATAACCTAATATACTGTACAATACTAGTGTAATCCATGGCCATCCGAATCTACCGAATAAATCTGAATAAATCTGAAGTAATTCGGTTTTATTCGGTAGATTCGGCACTATTTTAATTCGGAAATTCGGTTCGGTCCGAATCTCCGAATTTGCTGAATTTTCCGAATTTCCGAATCGAACCGAACCGAATCGCACATGTCTACAATTTATGCCCCCAATACATACATCTTTGGAAAGGACAGACAATAACCTTTCCAACTGTGTGTCTTGGGGGTTTGTAGGAGTTAAGGGAGCTGAGATCAATGGGTTTTTATATGCACTCCTCATCCAGCTCCCTTCAACTATTTATTGTCCCTGTACTTTGGGTGTAAGTTACGTCACCACGCCCACATATGGCAAAGTCACTTAAATCGCCAGAATCCCCAACTATGGCCTGTACAGAGGCTACCTTGTAAGCCACTTAAGACCACGTGGTCGCAATCAGCTCCAAAAGTACCAGCCTCCCATGATGACAACATGGGGTTGATATTCTGTGCATGACGACCATATGTCATCTGGAATTAAAGGGACACATCTCTGAAAACCTGACAAGAAAACATTCATTAATACAGGATAGCAACATGTATTTTTCAAAATGCAATCAAGCTGTAATGCTTTTGATGAAATAAATAAAATAAATAAATCCAACTGCAGTATCCCTGTACGTGTGAAAAACCAACAACAACTTTTAAATTAAGAATACCAGAAAGTTTATCATGAACTGGAGGTTAGCACAACCCCTGAAAATATGTTTCATATTTGTTAAGTGGTTATTTTGAAATAAAAATAAAAAACCGCTTTCGACGTAACAATTTTTAGACAATAGTACAGCCAGAACTACAGTATTATTTTTATTAAATTAGTTTAGTATAATCTCATAGAACAGAAAATGTTAAACCACTTTCCAATTCAATTATATTATCAAATGTGCTTTGTTCACTTGTTATCCTTTATTGAGGACTACTTCTTAGGTAGGCTGATAGGAGCTTAGGAGCGTGCACGTGTCTATTGCAGCAGTGTTTGTAATTATGTATAGCATTATGTATAGCATTGCTGCCAGATGGCTTAAGACATATACACATTTCTGACCTCAACTATGATTACTCTTTAACAATGGACACCAAGAGAACTAAGAAAAAATGATAATAGAAGTTACTGGAAAATTGTATAAAAGTTCATGAGCTATCCAATCAATTTAAGTTTAATTTTCACTTTACTGTTCCTTAAGTCTGAAGTATAATTTGCAGGTTAGTACTGTGTACAATGATTAGATTTTATTTGTAATAATAATAATTAAAGGGACATTAAACCCAAATTTTCTCTTTCATGATTCAGATAGAGAATACCATTTAAACAACTTTCTAATTTACTTCTTGTGATGAGAGCAGGATGTGATGTCACTAGTTTGGGGGCGGGGCTGAGGTCCGGTGTCTGTGTCGCAGTTAGTTTTAGTACAATCAACCTGACCAGATGTGTATTGTTATGCTCTGCAATAAAATAGAGTTGTACGATCATTGCTATGTCCTGCATATGTCCTGCATCTCATGACATGGTGTCAGAAGTTCTGGACTGCGCTTCCGTTCCTGATCGATTGCAATGTCAAAGTTTACCCCACCTGAGCCTTTTGACTTCTCTCAGCCTGCAGCTTGGCCCACATGGCGTCAGCGGTTTCAGCGCTTCAGGATTGCATCCAAACTGAACAAGGAGAGTGGTGAAGTACAAGTTAATTCTCTTTTATACTCTATGGGGAAAGATGTGGAGCCAGTGTTCAATGCTTTTACTTTCCAAGAAGGGGAAGAATTTAACTTTGATATAGTTATGGATAAACTCAGTGCCCACTTTGTGCCAAAAAGAAATGTGATTCATGAGAGAGCTTGTTTTCACAAACGTAATCAGCGTGTGGGAGAATCTGTGGAGTCATTTGTGTGCAACCTGTATGAACTAGCTGAATTCTGTGAGTTTGGTGTTGCTAAAGAAGAGCAAATCAGAGACAGAATAGTTATTGGAATTGCAGATGCTGAAGTCTCACTGAAGCTGCAGTTAGAGCCTGATTTAACGTTAGATGGGGCTATTAGGATGGCCCGCCAGAGTGAACTGGTGAAAAAGCAAAGTGCTGATCTGAGGTCTGAGAGTATTGTGGATGAAGTGCAACAGTCTAGGAAAACTGCTAGTGAAAGGCACAGTGTGAGCGGTAGATCTAAAGTACTGGAAAGGCCTAGAAGTGGATGGGCGCAACATGCCCAATGCACACGGTGCTACCAGGCCCATGATCAGAGTGTTATATGCCTGGCCAGAGATAAAAGATGCAGAAAATGTAACAGAATGGGCCATTTTGAAGTGGTGTGTAAAACTGAATACATTAAGGAGATGCAGGTGGACGGTGACCAGGAGGGTCAGGAAGTGTCTTTTGTGGGGTCCGTTGTGGAACGGCCAAGCTCAGAGGAAGATTGGAAAGTTACTTTTACTGTAATGGGAGACAAAGTTGATTTTAAGATTGACACAGGAGCAGATATCACTGTAATGTCTTTTGCTGAATTTATGAAACTACCTCGTCAGCCCCAGCTGGCGAAGGTTACTACAAATGTCCATAGTCCTGGTGGCCGCATTGATTGTGTGGGGAAATTTCTTGCCAGCTGTGAGTACAAGCAACGAAAGTTCACCATGTGGGTGCATGTGATTCGAGGTCAGTGTGTTAATAATTTATTGAGCAGAAAAGCAGCCTGCGACTTGGGCCTCGTGGCCAGAGTGAATGAGATTTCCGAAGATATGTTTGGCGAATTGGGCCTACTGAATTGCAAACCAGTCCGTATAGCACTTAAAAGTGACGCAGTACCATACAGTATTTCTACTCCTCGTAGAATTCCGTTCCCGCTCATGCCTCAGGTGGAGAAAGAGCTTATGCGCATGAAGTCTATGGGGGTTATTGAAGAGGTTGTTGAAGCGACTGATTGGTGTGCCCCCATTGTTCCAGTTGCAAAGAAAAACGGAAAGGTGCGCATCTGTGTGGACCTGAAAAGGTTGAATGAGGCAGTGAAGAGAGAGAGATTTGTGCTGTCGACATTAGAAGATATAGCTCCAAAGTTGGCTGGGGCGAAGTTCTTTTCCACATTAGACGCTTCTAGCGGCTTTTGGCAGATCCCCCTGGATCCAAAGTGCCGCAAACTGACTACCTTTATCACACCGGTAGGTCGGTTCTGCTTCTGCAGACTCCCCTTTGGGATATCCTCCGCTCCTGAAATCTTTCAAAGGGAAATGAGTTCTCTCCTGACTGGCCACGTGGGCACAGCGGTCGTCATGGACGACATTCTAGTGTATAGGTCTACAGTGGAGGAGCATGACCAGCGTTTAAGTTGTGTGCTACAGGCTATCAAAGAGTCTGGGCTGAAGCTGAATAAAGAAAAATGTCATTTTAGGAAAACTGAATTATGCTACTTTGGGCATATTATCAACGGGGATGGCATCAAGCCAGACCCCGAGAAAATTTGTGCTATTGAACAGATGAAAAGTCCTTCTGATGTACATGAGCTGAGACAAATATTGGGCCTTGTAAATTACGTGGGCAAGTTTCTTCCAGATTTATCAACAGTTTTACACCACATCACAGAGTTGCTTAAGAAAGACATTGCCTGGGTCTGGGGACCTTCACAAGAAAAGGCTTTCCTGCAGGCCAAGTCCCTGCTGGGGTCTGCCCCAGTGCTGGGGTTCTACGACCCTTCAAAAAAGTCTGTGATTAGTGCCGATGCAAGCAGTTATGGGTTGGGGGCTGCACTCCTGCAGTTAAATGAGAATAAACTACAGCCCATCGCCTACTGTTCCCGCACACTGACGGCTGCGGAGTCAAAATACGCTCAAATAGAGAAAGAGTGCCTGGCTGCAGTTTGGGCCTGTGAGCGCTTTCAGCGTTATCTAGTGGGTTTGGAGAAATTTAGTCTGGAAACTGACAACAAACCGCTAGTCCCTCTAATCAACTCCTATGACATTGACAAAACACCCTTGAGATGCCAGAGACTTTTAATGAGACTGCTCAGGTTCAATGTTCAGGCAGTGCATGTGCCGGGGAAACAACTGGTTGTGGCAGATACACTATCCAGGCTCCCGCTGGCTGCTGCTGAAGAATCCTCCACAGAATCGGATGTGAAAGTGTATGTTGATTCAGTTCTGGCCTCTAAGTCCATTTCTTCAAGGAAACTGGAAGAGATAAAGAAAGAGACATATTTGGACACAGATCTGCAAGAAGTTATAAGGTACATAAAAGAAGGCTGGCCCGAGAGCCGGGCAGCCTGGATGTCTTTAAATGCTTACCAGCCAGAGAGGTCGCAGCTCACGGAGCTGGAGGGGTTGGTGCTGTTCCAAGACCGCATTGTAATTCCTGTCAGCATGAGGAAGGAGATGTTAAACAGGATTCACGATGGCCACTTAGGCATTACAAAGTGCAGAGAAAGGGCAGCTACAGCTGTGTGGTGGCCTGGGATCAGCTCCGACATTGCAAATCACGTGTCTAAATGTGCCTTTTGCCGGGAACGCTGGCCTACTCAGAGAAGGGAGCCCTTGATGTCTACTCCGCTGCCTGCGGGGCTGTGGCAGAAAATAGCTGCTGATTTGTGTGAACTGCATGGGAAAAAGTTTCTTGTTGTGATCGACTACTATTCCAGGTATTTGGAAATTGCACCCCTGAATGATATCACAAGTCAGGCCGTTATCATTCGCCTGAAGAGCTTGTTCGCCCGCTGGGGCATTCCAATGGAGCTGGTGAGTGATAATGGTATGCAGTTCGCTTCTACAGAGTTCAGTGCTTTCAGCAGGGAATATGATTTTGTACATTCCACGTCAAGTCCACATTATCCGCAGGCCAACGGAATGGCGGAAAGGGCAGTTCAAACAACAAAATTCATTCTAAAGCAATCTGAGCCGTACCTGGCCCTCTTGTCATACAGGGCGACGCCCATTCAAGCCACCGGGTTTAGTCCGGCACAGCTGATGCTAGGACGCCAGATTCGCACCACTTTACCCTCAGTGGGTGTCTTCAAGCCGCCTGGCCCTGTTCCTCGGGACGAAGTCCTTAGGAGGGATGAAGAGGCCAAAAAGGGTTATCGTTTCTTCTACGACAGGAGACATTCTGTCAGGCCCTTACAGGAACTGAAAGCGGGCCAAAGTGTCAGAATTAAACTGGACGATGAGAAGAAATGGAAGACGCCTGCTACGGTAGTTGGCCGCTCTCCAGAACCAAGGTCTTATACAGTCCTTACGGAGGGAGGGACGGTTACACGCCTTAACCGAAGACATCTTCAGTCTGTACCTGAGAGTCTGGAACTGGATGCCTCAGTACCACCGCCGGTGGGATCCCCTGTTCTAAGAGAGGTGCCTTCCCCTCAGCAAGACCACAACGGGGATATATCTTTGCCTCCAGCGGACTCTTGTTCACCATCTTCTGTATCAGAGGACAGTTCATGCAAAGTTACATCAAGCGGAAGAGTGGTGAAACTTCCAGCCCGATATAGGGACTGACTTTAGCTAGAACAGTGACCGGAAGTATGGGCAGAATAATCCCATGGTCACTGTGGACTAGGGTAGTCTACCCCGATGTCCAAGTCAGGATGTAATTTATTTGTTCATGTTTTCTAACCTATCTGTTTTTATAATGTTCAAAAACAAAAATGTTGTTGTATACTCTGTTGGTGTACCTTGTTATTTGTTATATACAAATGTATGCTTCGCCTTTGAAAAAGGGGAAGATGTGATGAGAGCAGGATGTGATGTCACTAGTTTGGGGGCGGGGCTGAGGTCCGGTGTCTGTGTCGCAGTTAGTTTTAGTACAATCAACCTGACCAGATGTGTATTGTTATGCTCTGCAATAAAATAGAGTTGTACCATCATTGCTGTGTCCTGCATATGTCCTGCATCTCATGACACTTCTGTTATCTAATTTACTTCATTCTCTTAATATTCCTTCCTGAAAAGCATATCTAGATAGGCTCAGTAGCTTCTGATTGGTGGCTGCACATATTTTCCTCATGTGATTCGCTCACCCATGTGCATTGCTATTTCTTTAACAAAGGATATCTAAATAATGAAACAATTTAGATAATAGAAGTAAATTGAAATTTTGTTTAAAATTGTATTCTCTATCTGAACCATGAAAGAAAAATGTTGGGTTTAATGTCCCTTTAAATAATTCCCAGGTAATCCCAACCCTACCATTTATTATGGACAGCAGATAATGTGTTAATATAGTTTAGACATTACTCATCATTTAAAATCTAAAAAACATTTAACATTTTCTTAAATGTTTTTATAATCAGCTTATTTAAAGAATGTTAAGTAGCATTTATACAGAAATGTTGAGCAGCACAAACCCAGCCAATTTATTTTAGTCTGCACATTTGAGACAAAGGTTAAATCATAATTTCTACATTCCCTCCTTCTTGAAATTAAGTAAAACACAGTTTATAAGAAGTCATTTATTTTAATTTCCAAGTTAGAAAATATGTGTTGAAATGTAGATCTCTAAAATTAATTTTAATTAATAGCAAGGCCAGGCTGGGCTTTTTAATAGCAGCTCAAATTACTCAAAGGGATGCTATTTTAAAGGGACAGTTTAATCCAAAACACACTTTCATTATTCAGATAGGGCATGTCATTTTAAATAATTTTGCTTTGTTCTCTTGGTATGCTTAGTTGAAAGCTAAACCTAGGAGGTTCATTTGCTAATTTCTTCTTATCTCAGGGCCTTTTGACAGTTTTTTTTTACCACTAGAGGGTGTTAGTTAATGTTTTTCATATAGATAACACTGTGCTCACGCACGTGGAGTTCCTAGGAGCCAGCACTGATTGGCTAAAATGCAAGTCTGTCAAAAGAACTAAAATAAGGGGCAGTTTGCATTGGCTTAGATACAAGGCAATCATAGAGGTAAAAAGTGTATTAATGTAACTGTGTTGGTTATGCAAAACTAGGGAATGGGTTATAAAGGGATTATCTATCTTTTAAAACAATAAATATTCTGGTGTAGACTGTCCCTTTAGGACACTTTTAAATTAACTTCTGATAGCAAATATACTTTGTTCTCCTGGTATCCTTTGTTGAAAAACATAACTAGGTGGGCTCAAGAGCAGCAATATACTACTGAGAGCTAGAGTGTAACTAGTGGGTAAACACATGTGTCTCTTGTCATTGGCTCATTGTTCTGCTAGCTCACAGTAGTGAGATGTTGACCTGGAGATGATTTTAACTATGTGTTTAATCTCTTTGACAAAGTTAAACACATAGGTATATGCAAGCAATAGTGCTATAATAAAATACACTAACATATTAGAGCATTTTTTTGCTGCACTTTAATATTTATTTAATAATGATTTCCTCCAACTACGTGCTCCATAGACAGATGCATAAGGTTACACTAAAGTCAAAATAAACTTTCATGATAGAGCATCCAGTTTTAAGAGATTTTTCCAATTAACTTTTTATATGCATACTTTCTGAATCACCAACTACCACTGAGCATGAGTAAGAGTTTACAGTCTTGTGATAGGCTGATTGATGTTACATGATACAGGGGGCTGGCAAATTGAAGTACATTTTTACATTTGTGACAAACAAATCTACTACTCATTTCAGTGTCTTTTTATTATGCACTAGCTTAATATCCAACGCCCCTGTATTATTAGTCCTTTAATCGTCCTAATGTAAAATTAAGTCCCCAATAGATTCTTACCCTAACAGCAAACTCCCCCAGAGCCCTCCATTTGAAATGTCCTTATTCTATCTCTGACTTACTATTACCCTGTTGCCTTCACCCAAAATGTAAGCTCTAAAATTGTATTTAAGGCCTTTATCATAGATTATTATTTGTGTGTGGAAATCGATTTATAAAACATAAATGAACACAGAATGTAATGCTGCCCTGTTACTGGGGTCTTTGGAAGATGCAAAATATTATGGGCTAGATTACAAATGTTAGTTTGTGTTTAAAACTTACCATTCTAAACCCCCCAACCCCCCCCCCCCCCACACGGCCCACTAAACTTTACCCACTCTACAGTAAAACTGTATGCTAAACTCAATTAAGTCTGTATAGCTAGAAGCACTGTTTAACTGAGAAGAATACTAGTTGACCATTCATCAATCTTTTGATAGGAGACATTCAAACAGTGTATGTAGTAGTAGGAAGTGAAGGCATTGCTGTGGGTGGTCCCTGTTTTTACTATGCACTTCCTGCTTTAGCTAAAGCTCCCTCTACACAGGTTGCTTGTTTAACATTGCTGCTGCCATATATTGCTCAAGACACCCACTTCTAAGCTTGCTGCAGTATTCACTTGTGAAAAGGAACCAAGTTGCATCCAAATTGTATGCTCTGTCTGAATCATGAAAGTTTAATTTTTACTTCCATGATCCTTTAAGATTTAATGCTGCTGTATCAGAAAGGACCGTGACAGGGTGAAGGAAGGAATTAGTAACATCCATTTCCCTGTACAATTAATGGTTTAACATTCAGCTGCAGTTAACACAGATGCTTCAAGTTTAATCAGCTTGGAGCTTTAGAGACAAGTAAAGTAATTTCTCATTTAGCAAACGGCTTCGGCTGAGAGAAAGCTGGAATATACTGCTTGATGTCTGTTTCCCCAAAAAAAACTGGTGAGAGAGAGACCAGATTTAGCTAAAAAGCTGTAAAATCTGTTGTAGAAGTTTATTTGATTGTAAATCCAATTAGATGTTGAGTTCACTGTTACTTATAGGGACAGTCTAGTCCAAAAAAAACTTTCATGATTCAGATAGGGCATGTAATTTTAAACAATTTTCCAATTTACTTTTATCACCAATTTTTCTTTGTTCTCTTGGTATTCTTAGTTGAAAGCTTAACTTAGGAGGTTCATATGCTAATTTCTTAGACCTTGAAGGCCGCCTCTTAAGAATGCATTTTAACAGGTTTTTCACCACTAGAGGGTGTTAGTTCATGTTTTCTATATAGATAACACTGTGCTCGAGCACGTGAAGTTACCTGGGAGCCATCACTGATTGGCTAAACTGCAAGTCTGTCAAAAGAACAAATAAAGGGGCAGTCTGCAGAGGCTTAGATACAACATAATCACAGAGGTAAAAATATATAAATATAACTGTGTTGGTTATGCAAAACTAGGGAATGGGTAAACAAGGGATTATCTAGCTTTTAAAACAATAACAATTCTGGTGTAGACTGTCCCTTTAACTGTTCTGCTATAAAGAGTATGTTTTGTGTCAGTTCATGCTGCTCCCTGTTGTGATATAACACCTTCCCACCCTTAGGACGTTCTATGCCGTCCTAACTGCACTGGGCTTTAGTGCCCTTAGGGCGGCATAGAACGCCCTAGCCATTTGGCTGTACTGAAGTCATAGGCACTTCCTGAATGGGATTGTGGGCTGCAGGGGGTGCCTAGCGTCATAGGCACTCCCCCCTGACACGATCCCATCATTGAAATCACGGAATTGCATGAACAATCGTGATTTCAATTTTTACTTATTTGTTTACATCGGAACTTTGTTCCGATGTAGACAAATCAGTCTGGGCGAGAAGGGGTTAATGGAGCAGTGTACTGACATTTATATTTAACAAAAACCTGATATTCCACATGAACTTTGTTCTCCTAGCTGTTCAGAATAAAGGTCTTGATTGTTAACTTTATCATCCATAATGAAATATTTCAATACATGATCATTATTTACTTTGACTGATATAGATGCAAAATACTTTCAAAAATTCTTCCACTCCCTCCAGAGAGGTTGGAATGCCACCTTCATCCTTAAAGGGACAGTCTAGTCAAAATTATACTTTCGTGATTCAGATAGGGCATGTAATTTTAAACAACTTTCCAATTTACTTTTATCATCAAATTCGCTTTGGTTTCTTGTTATTCTTAGTTGAAAGCTAAACCTAGGTAGGCTCATATGCTAATTTCTCAGCCCTTGAGGGCCGGTTCTTATCTCAGTGCACTTTGAGAGTGTATCGCAGCTAGACAGTGTGAGTTTGTGTGTCATATAGATAACATTGTGCTCACTACCATGGAGTTATTTATAAAATAGCACTGATTGGCTAAAATGCAAGTTTGTCAAAAGCACTGAGATAAGGGGCAGTCTGCAGAGTTTTAGATACAAGGTAAACACACAGGTCTTCAAAAATTTCCAGGCCCAGTCTGATTTCCCAGTCCGGCCCTGACTTAGAAGGACACGTAACCCTTTTTCTGAAAGAATAGAAGCTAAGATGCTAACATGACAAACACTAATAATGACCTTAGCACTCGCTCTAACCCTAATCAAACAGATGTCACAATAACTATCATGTTTCTTTAAGGGACATGAAATCCAATTTTCTTTAATGATTCATGAAGAGCATAACTTTAAAAAAAAAGTTTCAGATTTTTTATATTATCAAATTTGCTTTATTCTCATGGTGTTCTTTGTTGAAGAAAATACCTACATAGGTAGTGTGCACATGTCAGGAGCAATAAGTGGCAGCAGTTTTTCAAGAATGCATTTGAGCACTAGATGGCAGCAGTGTTTCTACAATGTATAACAATATTAAAGAATTCTTGCAAAACTGCCAGTATACAGTATTTCACGTGCGCGCCTCTGAACCTAAGTAACTGCTTTTCAACAAAGGATACCAAGTGAGCAATATAGTTTTGATAATAGAAGTAAATTGGAATATTTTTTTTTTTCTTCAATCTGAATCATGAAAGAAACATTTTGTTTCTTTATGGTGTGGGCTACCTTAAAGGGACATGAAACTCAATTTTTTTTCTTTAATGATTCAGATAGAGCATGTGATGTTAAACAACTTTCCAATTTACTTCTATTATCTCATTTGTTTTTGTTCTCTTGGTATCCTTTGTTAAAAAGGATACATAGGTAGGCTCAGGAGCTGCTGATTGGTGGCTGCACATATATGCCTCGTGTTATTGGGTAACCCAGTGTGTTAACTAGCTCCCAGCAGTGCATTACAGCTGCTTTAACAAAGGATACCAAGAGAATGAAGCAAATTAGATAATAGAAGTAAATTGTTTAAATTGTATTCTCTATCTAAATCACAAAAGAAAAACAATTGTGTTTCATGTCCCTTTAAAGAAACATAAACACCTTGTAATTACTTTTACATTGCCTTTTAATAGATTAACATATCAGCAGTGCATGAACACATCACGGTTTTTAAATGGCAAAACTAAACTTATTTGTAGGAGCCAATCCAGACTTCTCACTGGATTGGAAATTGTGATTATATATTTATTTTTTTTCCACTTCCTTATCTGAACAAGTTTGCAGAGATTAAAGCCAGATATGTAGAAGAGTTAGGCTTGTCATGTCTACTGTGTGCACATTCAGTTCTCAGAATTAGGAAAAAAAACACAACTTCCTGAATTAAATTCTAAGTGGCAAAAAAGTAATGAAATTGTAGTGCAAATTTTTTACCACCCATAATTAAACATTTTATATTAAAATTCGAAAGGGCAAGATTACAAGTCACGGGGCAAATCAGTTGCGAAAACACCGCGCGCGTTATGGCTTTTTCACATTTGGTGTTGCACAGCTATTATAAGTTGCAAAATAACTTATTTTGAACACACGTTAAGACACGCAATCCAAACAGCCAAATCGCGTGCTCTTTCACGTATTCCCAATAGAAGTCAATTTAGAAGACAAATAGAAAGAAAAAAAACTAATATGGTGCGAAAACCCCATGAAAAGTATACATGAAAATGCTAATATTTCATATTGCGAGAATGTTTTCGTAACGGAGTATGTTCTATTTATTTCAAAATAAATATTTCTCTATATATGTGATGATTTTTGGACAGATATATCTATTTATAGCGAGATATGTATATTAATAAATATATATATATATATGTGTATATATATATATATATATATATATATATATATATATATATATATATATATATATGTCTAGATATCTCAAGATATCTAGACATATATACAGTATATATAGGATTATCTCTTTGAAAATCCATCTGAGATATTGTTTAATGTGCATAAGATTGTAATGTGAAATATTTTCATTATCTCCATACTTAAACATATCTGTATACTGTACATATAAATCCATGTTTCTCTATCTATGTGTATGTATGTTAATGTAAAATCCCTGTGTCTGCTTTTTTTTTCCTAACACGCGGGATCTTGTTTTTTTGAGCCCTTATAAATTTTGTGTGCAATATTTTTATAAAATAATTTTTATTACAGTGTTCACATGAGTGTAACTATACTTTGTAATGTATTTTTGAAGCGAGGAAAGGATTGTTACATAAAAGACGAATGCGTGCGGGCAATCATGATTTTTCAAGAGTTGTAATAGCTGCGCAATGGAAATTGATTGCGAAAAGACCATATCAAACGTGGAAAATTCATACTGCATGTAATCTTGCCCAAAATATTTAATGTCCTATAAATGCTTACCCTAGACTCCAAAACGATTCTAAATCTAACCCACCACACAACCTAAACTTAATAAGAAATGACACAAAAATAATGATTCCATGAGAAAGAAACTCATAGGGGCCGATTTATCATCCTGCAGACGGACATGATCCACTGTAGCTGATCATGTCCGCCGCACATCGATAAATGCCGACTCCGCATAAGATAGGGTGGATTGCTGTACGCCAACTCAGAGCAGGGAGACGAGTTAAGGAGCAGCGGTCTCAAGTGGCAGAAACAGTGGCATTGTCGCCGATACTGGGTATTGCTAAATCGGCCCCATAGGCTTAAAGGAAAACTGCCCCAGTTTTATTGGTGGACAGTTACACTCTGCACAAACGTAAAAGGAAACAAGGCTTATTTTTCAGCACACAATAGCATAAAAAAAATGTCCTCTATTACATATAACACAAAAATAAACTGCATCTTCTGCTGGGTGACCATAATCCACATTTAAAGAACCACTAAATACAGTAGAATTACATAATTAATAAATGCATTATAAAAAGACAATGCAAAAGCACTTAGTTTAAATTTCAAATGAGCAGTAGATTTTATTCTGACAAATGTCAAACAGCTAGATTACAAGTTATGGCGTTATGGCTGCTCGTTAATTTCGTGTATGTTATCATCGCTCACCTCCCTATAGCGCTGCTATTACAGGTTTGCAAAAAGCAGGCTTGCGCAGGCGATATGGTGGCGTTGAGCTCCATGCTTCACCCAAATACAAGCGCTGCTTTGACGGCTTTCCCCATCAATGGGGAGAGTCGGCAAAAAAAAAAGCCTAACACCAGCGATCCCGGAAACAAAAGCTCCGTAACGCAGCCCCATTGATGTCTATGGGGAAAGAAAAAGTTATGTTTAAACCTAACACCCTAACATAAAAACCACATCTAAACACCCCTAATCTGCTGCCCCTGACATCGCCGCAACCTACATAATATTATTAACCCCTAATCTGCCGCCCTTAACATCGCCGCCACCTACATAAAACTATTAACCCCTAATCTGCTGCTCCCAATATCGCCGCCACCTACATACAGTTATTAACCCCTAATCTGCTGTCCCTAACATCGCTGCCACCTTAATACACTTATTAACCCCTAATCTGCCTCCCTTAACATCGCCGCCACCTACATTACAGTTATTAACCCCTAATCTGCCACCCCCAATGTCGCTGTCACTATACTAAAGTTATTAACCCCTAAACCTCTGGCCTCCAACATCACTAACACTAAATAAATATATTAACCCCTAAAGCAAACCCTAAGCATAATCCTAAATGTAACCCTAAGTCTAACCCTAACCCTAACACCCCCTAACTTAAATATAATTAAAATAAATCTAAATAAAACTTACAATTATTACCTAAATAATACCTATTTAAAACTAAATACATACTTACCTGTAAAATAAAACCTAAGCTAGCTACAATATAACTAATAGTTACATTGTAGGTAGTTTAGGTTTTATTTTTATTTCACAGGTAAATTTGTATTTATTTTAAATAGGTAGACTAGTTAGTAAACAGTTATTAACTATTTATTAACTACCTAGCTAAAATAAATACAAAGTTACCTGTAAAATAAAACCTAACCTGCCTTACACTAAAAACTAGCATTACAATAAAATAAAATAAATTCAATTAATCAAATACAATTTATCTAAATTACAAAAAATGAAATGACACAAAATAAAAAACGAAATGATCAAAATTAAAAACAAATTACTCCTAATCTAATAGCCCTATCAAAATAAAAAACCCTAGCCTACACTAAACTGCCAATGTCTCTTAAAAGGGCCTTTTGCGGGGCATTGCCCCCAATAAATCAGTTCTTTTACCTGTAAAAAAAATACAAAAAAACCCCAACAGTAAAACCCACCACCCACACAACCAAATCCCCCAAATAAAATACTAACTAAAATACCCTAAGCTCCCCATTGCCCTGAAAAGGGCATTTGGATGGGCATTGCCCTTAAAAGGGCATCTAGCTCTATTGCTGCCCGGCGTGGAGCGGGTCTATCTTCAAGACATCCAACACAGAGCATCCTCTTCAAATGACAGCTTCTTTGTAATGAATATCTCTTTAAGTGACGTCATCCTAGATGGCGTCCCTTAGATTCCGATTGGCTGATAGAATTCTATCAGCCAATCGGAATTAAGGTAGAAAAAATCCTACTGGCTGATGCAATCAGCCAATAGGATTGAGCTGGCATTCTATTGGCTGTTCAAATCAGCCAATAGAATGCAAGCTCAATCCTATTGGCTGATTGGATCAGCCAATAGGATTGAAGTTCAATCCTATTGGCTGATTGCATCAGACAATAGGATTTTTTCTACCTTAATTCTGATTGGCTGATAGAATTCTAAATAAACCTAAGATAACCTTTGACCTGACATTTGGATGGGCATTGCCCTTAAAAGGGCATTTAGCTCTTTTACTGCCCAAACCCTAAGCTAAAAATAAAACCCACCCAATAAACCCTTAAAAAAACCTAACACTAACCCCCGACGATCCACTTACAGTTTTCGAAGACCAGACATCCATCCTCATCCAGGCAGCAGAAGTCTTCATTCAAGCGGGCAGAAGTCCTCATTGAAGCCAGCAGAAGTCTTCATCCAAGCGGGCAGAAGTCTTCATCCAGACGGCATCTTCTATCTTCATCCATCCGGCGCGGAGCGGGTCTATCTTCAAGGCATCCGGCGCGGATCCTCTTCTTCCGATGGTCAATGTAGAATGAAGTTTCCCTTTAAGGTACGTCATCCAAGATGGCGTCCCTTACATTCCAATTGACTGATAGAATTCTATCAGCCAATAGGAATTAAAGGGGAAAAAATCCTATTGGCTGTTGCAATCAGCCAATAGGATTGAGCTTTCATCCTATTGGCTGATCCAATCTGCCAATAGAATGTGAGCTCAATCCTATTGGCTGATTGGATCAGCATTAGTGAAAAAGCATCGTTATGAAGCATAACAAAGCTTTTTCACTCATAACTCAAAACTCATAATCTATCTGAAAGTTAGTTAAAGGGACATAAAACCCCATTTTTTTTCTTTCATGGTTCAGACAGAGCATACCATTTTAAACAACTTTTTAATTTCAATTTTTCTTAATGTTCTTGTTATCGTTTGTTGAAAAGCAGGAAGGTAAGCTCAGAAGTGTGCACGTGCCTTCAGCACTATAAGGCAGCAGTTTTCAGCAATGTTATATATTAGCAAGATCACTAGATGGCAGCACTATTTACTGTCATGTAGTGCTCTCTTCAACAAAGAATAACATGAGAATGAAGCAATATTGATAATAGAAGTAAATTTGATTTTTTATTTAAATTATATTTCTCTGTCTGAATCATGAAAGAAAATTTTGGGGTTTCATGTCCCTTTAAATTTTCTTTCTTACTGCATCATGTGACAGCCATCAGCCAATCACAAAATACATATACATATATCCTGTGAATCTTGCACACGCTCATTAGGAGCTGGTGAATCAGAAAGTGTGCATATAAAAGGAATGTACTTTTAGATAATGTAAGTGAATTGGAAAGTTTTTTTTAAATCGTGTGCTCTATCTATCATGAAAGTTTAATTCTGACTTGACTGTCCTATAAGTATTTAATTTTGTCATACACAACCTATTCATTACACAGTAGTGGTGAAATTAATATGTACTAATCAGCTGATGATATTTTGGAGTACCTTGTATGGCAGGTGCTGTCATGCAAGCCGCCTTCCTGCATTGTTGGAAGCAGTGGTCACGTTTGTTTGACAGGCTTGATTGCTCGTGCGAAAGCCGGGGACGCCTTTGCACAAGCAAGTCCTCATGCAATAGTATATGCGGGCAATGGATCTTTGCAATGGCAATGGATACGTTCGCAGGAAAGGCATTCAGTCAGGTTCCTAAGTAGTAAACCTCATCCTCCGCAGAATAGTATTTGGTGCCCACTGAATAAGCCTGTGTGTCAGGGTTTTTTCCCTGTGTTTTTTTTTTCATGTGCTGCTGGGAGATGCTGCTCAATTTCTGCACTTCCTTTTATGGCCAGACTGGTGTGCATCATCCATGTGAGACAGGATGCAGTCTCAGAATAGTGATGTCATCACTTATTATTTAAAGGGCCTCTGTTCAGTATGCTTTGCCTTTGCGTTGTCTCAGACCTGTTTGTGAGAGTTCCTGTGTATTACCTGGCTGCCTGACGTCCTTCCTGGTTCCTGATCCCTGGCTTGTTCCTGACTCTGCTGTTTTCCTTGTTCCTGATTCCGGCTCGTCTGACTATTTGCTTTGGCTCCTGACTCGGCTCGTCTGACTACCAGCTCTGGTTTTGACTCCTGGCTTGATATTTGACTTGTGGACTTTTTATTATTTTTTGCTATTAATTAAGGTGTGATTATTTTTGCACTTCTCAAAGGCCATGCATCCTGATAGTGCTAATAATCCACCTTTACCTGCCATCATTTCCAGGATGGATGTACAGGATCACCGCTTGGATCAATTTGTACTAGCCCTGCAAACCCTGCTGACTCGCACTGCACATTTAGACCAAAGTGTCCCACAAGTTATGGCTGCTCCTGTTTCCGCTGCTGCACCTATGCCTACCAGGAGCATGTCTGGTTCTGCACCTCTACCTCAGCGATATGGAGGCGATCCTATTCAGTGCAGAGGGTTTTTGAACCAGGTGGGCATTTACTTTGAGATGTTACCTCGGGCATTTCCCTCTGACATAGCTAAGGTGGGATTTCTCATCTCGTTACTCTCTGACACAGCTCTTGCCTGGGTTAATCCCTTGTGGGAGACTAATAAACCTGTGATTTCAAATTACCTTGAATTTGTGGCCTCCTTTCGAAGGGTATTTGATGTTCCGGCTCGCTCCTCCTCTGCTGCTAAACGACTCATGTCCATTCAGCAAGGTACAAGATCTGTTGCTCAGTATGCTATTGAGTTCCGTATGCTTGACGCAGAGGTAGGTTGGAACAATGAAGCCCTTGTTGCCGCCTTCTTTCATGGGCTCTCTGATGCGATTAAAGACGAAGTTGCTGCCAGAGATTTACCAGAGGATCTCGAGGCATTGGTGTCTTTTTGATCCTAATTGACATCAGACTCAGAGAGAGGCCCTCTTTCAAGGAGCGCTTGCGGAAGCCTCCTGTTCCGTTGTCTCCTACATGTTCGTTCCCACCCATGCCTCCCTCTCCTCCCATGCCTCCTGGTCCCGAGTCACCAGGTACTGCTGAGCCAATGCAGCTGGGATTCACGCGTCTCTCCACGGCGGAGAGGGCCTTTAGGAGGAGGGAGGGGCGCTGCCTCTATTGTGGGTTACAGGGCCACCATTTAAAGTCTTGTCCTACATGGCCGAGAAACGCTCACACCTAAGGTCCGGTCGGGGGCAGACCTTGCATGGTTTATCCTCGTCCCCGGAACCGCTTAAGGAGAAACCTTTTGTCACGGTTGTCTTTTCCTGGGTGGACTCCTCGATAGTCACCCAGGCTCTTGTTGACTCCGGTGCTGCGGGCTATTTCGTTGACAGTGCTTTTGTATCAAAGCACTCCATTCCTGTTCTGCCTCGGTCCGTTCCGCTTGCTATTGAGGCCGTTGATGGCAGGCCCCTTCAGCCCGCACTCGTTACTCACGAAACTGCTCTGTTGTCCATGGCTGTTGGGGCTCTCCATTTTGAAACCCTCCAGTTCCAGGTGATAAACTCTCCGCATTTTCCGGTTGTTCTGGGTTATCCCTGGCTCCAAAAGCACAATCCCAGTCTCGACTGGCGCAGGTCCGAAATTTTGTCTTGGTACCCGCAATGTATTTCCACTTGTCTTCGGAGACCAGTTAAAGTCTTTTGCACTTCTTTGGTTTCTCAATTGCCAGAGGAGTACCGAGAGTTCCTAGATGTGTTTGACAAGGTGCGTGCTGGTACGTTGCCTCCTCACCGGTCTTACGATTGTGCCATAGACCTGCAACCCGGAGCCATTCCTCCTCGGGGCCGGGTGTACCCTCTGTCTGTTGTAGTGAATTGTGCTATGGAGGAGTATGTTGCCGATGCTCTGTCGTGGGGGATCATCCGCAAATCCTGCTCTCCTGCAGGGGCTGGCTTCTTCTTCGTGAAGAAAAAGGGTGGCGAGTTAAGACCATGTATCGATTATAGGGGTCTTAATCATCTTACCATTAAGAATGCTTACCCTATTCCGCTTATTACGGATCTCTTTGACTGCCTCAAGGGAGCTACGGTCTTTACTAAACTTGATTTGAGAGGAGGGTACAATCTCATTAGGATTAAGGAGGGCCACGAATGGAAAACAGCATTTAACACCAGGAGCGGGCATTATGAGTATCTTGTAATGCCCTTTGGCCTATATAATGCTCCTGCTGTTTTTCAGGAATTTATTAATGATGTCCTACGAGATATGTTGCAACAGTGTGTTGTGGTATACTTAGACGACATCCTCATACACTCACCCACACTTGAGGCTCATCGTTCTGATGTTACACGGGTTCTTCAGAGACTACGTGAGAATGGCCTGTTTTGTAAACTTGAGAAATGTGAGTTCCATCAGACTCAAGTAACCTTCCTAGGTTATGTTATCTCCGTTGCAGGGTTCTCCATGGATCCTGACAAGTTATCTGCAGTTCTGCAGTGGCCTCGCCCAGTTGGTCTTCGGTCTATTCAACGTTTTTTGGGGTTCGCCAATTACTATAGAAAGTTTATTAAAAACTTTTCTTCCTTGGTCAAACCTATCACAGACATGACCCGTAAAGAGAATGATCCACTCCATTGGTCACCTACTGCCATTAAGGCCTTTGATAGTCTTAAGATTGCCTTTGCTGCCGCTCCAGTTCTGGCTCATCCTAACCCTGTCCTGCCTTTCGTTCTTGCGGTCGATGCGTCTGAGACTGGAGTAGGTGCCCTCTTGTCTCAACGTCCTACGCCTGACAGTTCCTTCATCCGTGTGGTTTCCTCTCTAAGAAATTGTCTCCATCGGAGTGCAATTATGAAATTGGTGACAGGGAATTACTGGCCATAATTTTGGCACTTAAGGAATGGAGGCATCTTCTCGAGGGTACTAGCGTGCCAGTGCTCATTCTTACTGACCACAAGAATGTAACCTATCTATCTGAAGCAAAACGTTTGTCGCCCGACAGGCCAGATGGGCGATATTTTTGTCTCGGTTTAATTATGTGGTCTCCTACCTGCCTGGTAGTAAGAATGTTAGGGCTGATGCCCTCTCTCGACAATTTTCGCCTCTGTCCAAGGAGGAGTCTGTACCTACTCCTGTTATACCTCCTGACCATATTTTGGCTACCATACATACTAATTTGACTTCTCCCTTGGGGGAGGAGATCCTGGCTGCACAAACCAATGCACCTCCTGAGAAACCTAGTGGTAAGTGTTTTGTTCCTGAGACTCTTCGAACTAAACTTTTGCACACTTACCACTATCCTAAAGCCGCAGGTCACCCAGGCAAGAACCAAATGATTTGGTCTGTCACTCGACATTTCTGGTGGCCAGGTCTTCGTTCTGATGTTGCTGCGTATGTTGCCTCCTGCTCAGTTTGTGCACAGAATAAGACTCCTCGTCGTCTTCCTGTGGGTCTTCTTCAACCTATTGCTAATGGTGAGCGACCTTGGACACATCTTTCCATGGACTTTATTGTCAAGCTCCCTGTTTCCAATGGCAATACTTTTATCCTTATGGTGATTGACCGCTTATCTAAAATGTCACATTGCATTCCCTTGATGAAGCTGCCTACCACTCAGGAGCTTGCTTCAATTTTTGCCCGGGAGGTCTTTCGTTTACATGGGTTACCTAAGGAGATAGTGTCGGACCGGGGTAGCCAGTTTGTATCCAGATTTTGGCGTTCCTTTTGTGCTCAAATGGGGATCCATCTTTCCTTCTCCTCGGCATATCATCCAATGGGGCTTCGGAACAGTCTAATCAAGCTCTGGAACAGTTCCTGCATTGCTATGTCTCAGATCACCACAATAATTGGTCTGAACTGTTACCTTGGGAAGAGTTTGCTCGTAATAGTGCTATTAATGCTTCCTCCAAGATATCCCCGTTCATGGCGAATTATGGGTTTCAACCATCCTTGTTGCCTGATTCATTCATGTCTCAGGGTATTCCGGCTTTGGAGGAGCATCTCCGGCAACTCTGTTCCACGTGGGTGCCGATTCAGGATTGCCTTCATCGTTCTATGCAGCGCCAAAAGTTCCAGGCTGATCATAGGCGTCTGCCTGCACCTTCCTACCAGGTTGGTGAGAGAGTTTGGCTGTCCTCCCGCAACTTGAACCTTTGTATGCCTTCCAATAAATTGGCTCTCCGTTATGTTGGTCCTTTTCAAATACTCCGACGGGTTAATCCTGTGGCCTACGCTCTTGACCTTCCTCCTGCTATGCGCATCTCCAATGTTTTTCATGTCTCCCTCTTGAAACCATTGGTTTGTATTTGGTTTACCACTGTGTTGCCTCGCCCCCGTCCTATCTTTGTTGACAACCATGAGGAGTATGAGGTCAGCAACATCATTGACTCTTGTATGTCCAGGGGCCGTGTACAGTATTTGGTTCACTGGAGGGGCTACGGTCCGGAGGAGCGTTCTTGGGTTCCCTCCTCTGATGTTCATGCTCTCGCCCACCTCCGTGCCTTCCATGCCCGTTTCCCCAATAAGCCTTTTGTCCTCCCGCGGGGGAGGGGTCATTGAGGGGAGGGTACTGTCAGGGTTTTTTCCCTGTTGTTTGCCATGTGCTGCTGGCAGCCATTTTACTCACCTCTTTTCCTGACTATGGTGAATTCTGGGGGATGCTGCGCAATTCCTGCACTTCCTTTTATGGCCAGACTGGTGTGCATCATCCATGTGAGACAGGATGCAGTCTCAGAATTGTGATGTCATCACTTATTATTTAAAGGGCCTCTGTTCAGTATGCTTTGCCTTTGTGTTGTCTCAGACCTGTTTGTGAGAGTTCCTGTGTATTACCTGGCTGCCTGATGTCCTTCCTGGTTCCTGATCCCTGGCTTGTTCCTGACTCTGCTGTTTTCCTTGTTCCTGATTCCGGCTCGTCTGACTATTTGCTTTGGCTCCTGACTCGGCTCGTCTGACTACCAGCTCTGGTTTTGACTCCTGGCTTGTTATTTAACTTGTGGACTTTTTATTATTTTTTGCTATTAATTAAAGGTGTGATTATTTTTGCACTTCTCGTTTCAGTCTGATTCCTGGCACCCTGACACTGTGTGACTCAGTACCTCCAGTATAATACATTCAGTCAGTATAGTGCCACCTTCTGTTTCTTACTACTCATAAGTCATAACTCTCACTTATAGTTGTTTTTTTTTTCTATTAACTTTATGGAAAATCCAGTGATATGATACCTCAGATGCAATCAGACTGAAGAGCCAATTACCGCTCAATAAGCTGTGAATGTAGCGTTGTTACAGGTTACAGAACTGTTACTGTCATTTCTTTTTGTTCTGTACATTCACACAAGCACAGACTTGTTCCATCTCCTGTGGATTGAAAGATATGATTTTCAGAAAGGGATGTTATATCATTTACCTTCCTTTAGTTACAGCTGATTTAAAAACATCTATCAAAGCTTAACATTTGCATCAGCGGGATAACATAACTATTTTACTCATTTATATACGGTACATATGTACAGATGCATAAATACACACACATTGTGCAGCAGTAGGTCAGAATAAAGCTTCCATTTCTGTAAATGTAATTATAAACTGAGAATGGGGATTCCACAAGGTGATAAGCAGTAAATTGAATTTTCCTTTGGCCAGACACTTTAAAGTCCTGATAGCAGAGGACTGGCATGGAATTCCTGTGTAGAATTAGAAATGCTATTGAAAATCAGAGGCAAATTGTTCAGAGCACACGTTCGTCTGTTTCAATTTCCAGGAACTTCACCATATATCAGCCGCACTGGAGCCTATTTCTAAGTAATTGCGCATAGTCGGCACATATGCTTGTATTCAACAGGTGTTTTTGATAATATTTCTAAGCAAAACTCATAATTTATACTATAAGATTGTGAGAATAGAACAATTACCATCTATGTAACAGCTTTCAGATAAAAAAAATACCATTGCACAACAAAATAAACTAAAATAATTGTTGAAAATATGTTTGTTCAACAGAAAATAGAATCATGTAATTATGCCAACAGTAATGCAGTATCTTAAAGGGACACATTTTTTTTTACCTGTTTATGTATTCCATTAAAAGGAGGTTACATAGATTAATTTAATATTTGTTTCCATAATCAAAAAGGAAATTTAAAAAAAAAAAAAAGAAAGAAAAACTTCTTGCATAGATATCTCATATGACTTTTAGACAGCCATTCCATTACTATATAAAACATTGATATTCCTACAGAAAAAGACAACTTTAGACTCTGTCTCCTTTTTAAGTTAAAAACCAAAGAAAGATCAACTAAGAGATATGTTTTGGTACTTGAGAAATACAATTCTTTATCACGTTATTAGATCAATGCCTCTTTTAAACTTATAAAACCTGTCCCCAAATCCCAAATTCATACAAAGGGGCATATGTATCAAGCTCAGAATGGAGCTTGATGCAGAAACAGCAGTTATGAAGCAGCGGTCACAAAGACCGCTGCTCCATAACCTATCCGCCTGCTCTGAGCAGGCGGACAGCCATCGCCGGAAATCAACCCAATCGAGTACGATCGGGTTGATTGACACCCCCCCTATTGGCTGCAAGTCTGCAGGGGGCGGCGTTGCACCAGCAGCTCTTGTGAGCTGCTGGTGCAATGCTGAATACGGCGAGCGTATTGCTCGCCGTATTCAGCGAGGTCTGTCGGACCTGATCCGCACTGTCGGATTAGGTTCGACAGACCTTGATAACTAGAGGCCTACTCAACCCAAACCTATATAAACATTTTACAATACAGTCTGAGTGTTTCATGTAAATGTAGTAAAAAAAAACAACTTTGCAATAGACCTTCATTATTAGGCATCAACACTAAGCCAGTGGCGATGATAACAGCCCCAATCCCCATTTGACAATTTTCCAATCCAGATTTCTTCTTCTGAAAATGCAAGACACCAAGTTCTGTGCAAATCCATAAAGATGTCCAAAATTCCCTTTTGAGGAAATATTAAGTAGCTAGAGGTGTAAAATTAAAAAAGTAAATACTGGTCTTGAAAAGTTGTTGAAAAGTGAATCTAAAATGGATTCAGCAGCCAATATGTTGTGGTCAAGGTCTTAAATGGACATTAAACATTAAATATAGCTAGATATAATGATGAGTTAACGCAAAGATTAGCCTGAGAATCATATGCAGTTGTATTGTTCATTTAAATATTGAAAACATAAATGTAAATGTTTAATGCCTATTACCATTGGGTACCACCATGGTTTCCTTTTCTGCTGAGGTCTATTAGAGACACTTATAAATAGGTCACTAACGAGTGCATGTGTGTACATATATATATATATATATTCTTGTGCAATGGTGCCCCTGGTCTCGCATGACTAATAAAGCCTGTCAATCATCTCAAACAAAAGTGACCACTGCTTCTTACAATGTGTGAAGCAGGCTCGCATGAGAGAGCGTCTGCCACACAAGGTACTCCAAAGCAGCATCTGTTGATTAACATATGTTCATTTCACCACTGCTATGTAATAAATAGGTTTTGTATGATTTTTGTATGACAAAATTAGGTATTTAAAGGGACATTCAAGTCCAAAAAAACTTTAATGATTCAAATAGGGCATGCAATTTTAAACAACTTTCCAATTTACTTTTATCACCAATTTTGCTTTGTTCTCTTGGTATTCTTAGTTGAAAGCTAAACCTAGGAGGTTCATATGCTAATTTCTTAGACAGTTTTTCACCACTAGAGGGCGTTAGTTCATGTGTTTCATATAGATAACATTGAGCTCATACACATGAATTTACCCAGGAGTGAGCACTGATTGGCTAAAATGCAAGTCTGTCAAAAGAACTGAAATAAGGTGGCAGTCTGTAGAGGCTTAGATACAAGGTAATCACAGAGGTAAAACGTGTAGTATTATAACTGTGTTGGTTATGCAAAACTGGGGAATGGGTAATTAAGGGATTATGTATCTTTTGAAACAACAAAAATTCTGGTGTTGACTGTCCCTTTAAATGGAGATTATGTTCACCGAGCAGATGCAGAATAAAACCTCCCTTCTCAGCTTATTGCTCTTGCTAGATAATTTTCTAGTTTCCAAAATAGCGTCAGCAGTAATGTTGCAAATATAGGGGATGATCACAGTCTTGGGTTTTTTTGCCAGATAATTTAGAAACTTTGCTCAGTATTGTGTTTTTCCAGTGATCACAATTCTAATCCTGTTATTGATATCTCCCTATCATCATACTGCACCATCCGTTTTCCCTTTTCTTTCTGAGGTCATCAACATTTAAAGCTTTCCTAAATATATTACAATACTGACCAGTTTAATGGAATTAACAGATTATATCTTGAAACACAGAATGGCTAAAAAGGACAGAAAGTGATACAGAGGTCTGAGTGCAGGGAGAGGAGGGGGTGTTGTAAAAATCACTGGTGACAGGCAGACAGTGTCCAGTGTAGGAGAACAGACAGGGGAAATATATAGTTTTACAAAGAGCATATACTGACATAAGGCTATATATCAACATGGGATCAATATGTTTAAATATGTGAAATTATGTATACAGGAGGAATACAAAATAGTCAAAAAAGAAGAAAGGAAAGAAGTAGAATAATAATAAAAAAAGGAATAATAATAATGGCAAAAATATGGACATAGGCTTTTTGTGCACCTATGTATAAAGAGTGTGGAATATACAATGTAATAGACTATATGAAAGTACATTACAAGACATTTTGGAAGTGGAGGGCCCTCTAGTGGGCCTGCAGCAAAATTAAGGGATAGCTGACTTGAAGTCTGGAGGATTCTAGAAGTGTGTGTATGCTACAATGTTGCAAATGTGTGGGAGGGTGTACCTCTTGCCTTTATAGGGTCCTGTTCCAGTGGATTCGGCCTCTTCCTGCCTCCAGACTTCGAGGAGAACTTTCTTCTGTGCTGGATATCTTGAACTTTAGGCCCCAGTGATCATGAAGCGTGCCAGGCGTACTTCTTTGCCTCCCAGGAGGTACAGGGATGCGGTGGTGGAGCCTTCAAGAAGGAAGAGACCTGCAGGAGGAAATGAGGAGTCAGACCTGGATGATGTGGTACCCCCTACCCCCCAAGCTAGGGTTCCCAGTAGGCCCTCCATTGCTACTAGACAGAGGGTTAGGAGGGAGCTCAGTTACACCCCTTCTAGCAGGGCGGGGGCCGGGGCAGGCACCAGGGCTAGGGGAAGAGGAGCAGGGAGAGCGGTTCCCAGTGTTAACTCTGCCCAGGTTTCTGCTAGGGCTGGGCCTGAGGTAGGGGGAGCCGGGGAGCATGGCGCAGACATAGGGGCCCTTATGCAGCAGCTCCCGGCGCTTCCGCCGGGCGCTCTGGCCACTGTCTTGGCCCTCGCCCAGTCTCTGGCCTCTGGCCGGGGGTCAGGCGGCATAGAGCAGGGCCTGGATGGTGCCGGAGGGTCCGGGGTTACTGCCGGTGGCTGCCGCGGCCGGGCGGGCTTGAGGCCTTCTAGCAGCGTGGGGCGTGGCCACGCCCCCGCACGTAACGTGCGTCGCGTCTCCTCCCCCTCTGACGGATCTTCTTCTGGGGAGGAGCGCGGTCGCACGCGCACACAACGCCGCCCTGCTGACCAGCCGGAGGAGCCTTCCGGAGCAGCCCCTAGTAAGTTGGGGAGACTCCGGGTGGCGACGACGGCCGCAGGGGGCAGGGGGGCGGGTACCGGGCAGGTGGTGAGTGTGGCTGCAAGCGAGGAGCATAGGCGGCAGGTGAGAGGCTCATGTGTTAGAGGCGCAGATGACACCATCACGGCGGCTGGGGACTCCCAGGGTCACAGGCAATAGGTTAGACCTCCAATAGAAGCGGAGGTTGTGGTGCTGAGGGGTAGTGGCTCGAATGGTGCTGTTACCGGTATGAACAGGGATCTTATCATGAGAGATCAGCCACAGAGTCAGGAGCAATGTGTGAGAGTTTGCAGGGGACAAAGTTTAGGTACAAATGATGCCCCCTACTTTCAGGAAGCGGTACGTCCGCAACGGCCTCGTGAGCAGCAGAGGGATCAGATAGCTAATAGACAAGGCAATGAAAATGTGACTCATGGGTCAGGTACTATAGGTAATGAAGATGCTTCTAGGCAGGGCCAGTTGAGGGGTGTGAATGCACGTGTGGACAGTGCGCAGATCGCTGCTGAGGTACAGCGGGAGGTGAGAGAATGCGTTAGTCAGGCATTGGGTGTTCAGGAGGACTTGATTAGAAGGGCGGTGGCTGCAGCACTTGGGGTGCAAGAGAGGGCTAGGGGTGGCGAAAAGGAGGGTGCGGCCCCATCTGGGGCCCTCTTCGTCACTCAGAGTACTCCCCAGTCTGTTTTGTCTCCTCAGGTGTCATCGGTTGCTGAACACAGAATGGAGGCTGGTACAAGCAGCCATTGCATGGCAAATGGAGGAGCTGCGGGACTTGCTAGCATTTCAGAAGGCGGACAACCACAGCCATCGGAAGGCGTGTCGCAGCAGCTGTCTCAGGCTGGTGAGTGCACGATCACTGATATTACACACACTAACATGGGGTCTTCCTCTAGTGACTCAGGTTCTGATAGCGAGACAGGGCTGGGTTTAGTGGGCAAGGGCCAACAACAAATGTTTTGAATGATTAAAAAATTAGTGGCAGCGCAGGTGCAGGCGAAGGCAGGCACGCAGGGCGTCGTGGAGAACAATTCCTTAGCGCAAGCGGGAGTTGCGCCGGCAGGGCAGGTGGCGTCAAGGAAAGTGGCGGTGCACGGGGATTCCTACCCATGCCTAGTCCACTCACTTTATGGCCATTTGAAGGCTAAAGTGATTAAAAAGATCCAAGAGGGTAGATATGTGAATATCTACGAACTCACTCCGGAAGCCTGTAGAGCTAAGGAGAGTGCGGCCGAGGGCTCGGGCCCAAAAAAGTTAGGCGCCAGGAAACTTATGATGAATGGCAGGCAGGATATAGGGTGTTGGCGTCCTGTTATGTTGATAGGTGGCCGACTCAGGGGCATAACCTTTTTAAATATCAAGACACTATTGGTGATATTTACAAAAGGTTCAGGGAAGGTGCTTGGCGGGACTACGATGTGGCGTTTCGCAAGAAAATGGTGGGTAACCCCATCTTACACTTCGGGACGCAAGATATGCACCTGTGGTCTAAGTTGGGGCGCGAGAGGTCTACTTCGCCAACCGGGGCGGCGAAGCCTGGGACGCAGCGGTCCTTTCAGCGCCCGAAGAGGCGGGGGAGGGAGTGCTGGAAATTCCAGGACAAGCAGTGTGACAGGGGAGCAAATTGCTCCTTTCGGCACATCTGCAAGTTTTGCGGCGGACCCCACCCGGGTTCAGAATGCACGAATAGAAGGGGAGCCGGTGCACCCTCCCCGATTAGTAGAGGGGGACCTGGTGGCAAGGGCTTCAACTCCACTTAAGTACGAGAGGATGGCGCCGTGGCTGGCGCTGTACCCTGACGGCGAGGCAGCGGCAGTCCTGTCGTCAGGATTGAGGGTGGGGTTTAGGATACCGATTACATCACAAGTAACTGGGTCCTCCGTCCACCGTAACCTAAAGTCAGCTTATGAGTTCCCGCACGTAGTGAGGGAAAAGCTGGATAAGGAACTGAGGCTGGGGAGGGTGGTCGGCCCATTTCGGGAACGACCAATCGCGGATCTAGTAGTCTCTCCACTGGGAGTAGTTCCCAAGCGGGAGAAGGGGAAGTACAGGCTCATTCATCACTTGTCTTATCCCAAGGGGGCGTCAGTGAACGATGCGATAGATCCGGACCTCAGTTCTGTGCATTATCAGTCCTTTGACGAGGCACTGGAGGTGGTTCGCTCTCGGGGTCGCGGGGCCTTGATGGCCAAGCTGGACATTGAGTCCGCCTTCCGCTTGCTCCCGCTTCATCCTTCCTCATTTCGGCTGATGGGGATGAAGTTCGAGGGTGAATTTTTTGTTGACAGGTGTTTGCCCATGGGCTGCTCCTTGTCATGTGCCCTTTTTGAATGCTTCAGCTCCTTCCTGCACTGGGTAGTGCAGAGGGCGTCTGGGGGCGGGGCCGTGGCTCACTACCTGGATGATTTCCTGCTGGTAGGGGGTCCAGATACTGACGAATGTGCGGCATTGATGCGGGTGATGCAGGATCTTACAGCAGAGTTTGGAGTT
This sequence comes from Bombina bombina, assembly GCF_027579735.1. Classification (NCBI taxonomy): domain Eukaryota; kingdom Metazoa; phylum Chordata; class Amphibia; order Anura; family Bombinatoridae; genus Bombina; species Bombina bombina. The sequence goes on from NC_069508.1 coordinate 143,853,014, forward strand.
CCGCTCGCGCACGAAAAAACGCAGGGACCATGTACCTGCCTGACATTCCTAGGCATAGAGATCGACACTGTTGCGTCCCTATGCCGGCTCCCAAAAGATAAAGTCGACCGCCTACTTGGAGCGGTTCAATCAGCATGTCGCGCGGAGCATATCTCCATTACTGAGCTACAATCGCTTCTGGGGTTGCTTAACTTTGCGGGGAGGGCGATCCCCATGGGGAGGGTCTTCAACCGCAGGTTAGAAGCTCAATTGAAGGGGCCTCGGATGCTTAGCCACAAGCGTCGGGTGACAGAGGAGATGAGGGACGACCTTAGAGTTTGGGAAAGGTTCCTTGTTCATTTTAACGGGGTCTGCCTTTGGAGAGACGGGCCCATTTCCAATCAAGCCTTGCATCTGTTCACGGATGCCGCGGGCGGGTTTGGCTATGGAGCCTATTTGGACGGAGACTGGAGTGCGGAGCCATGGCCAGAGGGCTGGACTGCCGCGGGTCTCACGCGTAACCTTGCACTGCTAGAACTCTTCCCTATTGTGGTAGCAGTAGAACTATGGGGAGAGAGGCTGTCAAATCGGTCAGTAATCTTCTGGTCAGACAATATGAGCGTGGTATATGCCATAAACAGGTTGTCAGCAGCCTCGCCGGTGGTGGTGACCTACCTCCGGCACCTCGTCTTGCGGTGTTTGCAGCTTAATGTTCGCTTCACAGCACGGCACGTCCCAGGGGTGAGCAATGTGATAGCAGATGCCCTTTCAAGATTTCAATGGGATCAGTTTAGAAGGGTAGCCCCGAGGGCAGCAGCTGAGGGTCTAACGTGCCCTCTTTTCCTTTGGCAGCTGGCGGGGGTTGGGAGTCCATCCTCCCCCTGATCAGAGCATTGCTGGCTCCTAAGACGTGGGCTGCGTATTCGGCGCATTGGAGGGCATGGGAGCGTTTCAGCGTGCAGAAGGGCTTCTTGTTGTGTCAGGCGTCTCAGGTACACGTTCTGGAATGGCTTGCGTGCTTGAAGCTTGAGGGTATGTCCAGATTGTCAGCTTTGAGCAGGTTAGCGGCATTGTCCTTTTTCAACAAAGCCTTAGGTTTCAGGGATTATACAGGTACTTTCCTAGTAAGGCAGATCTTGAAGGGATGGGGCCGGTTGGCCCCACCCGCAAAGGATCGGAGGGAGCCGATCACGACAGAAAGATTGCGCTCGCTGGTAGTAAATCTGGGGGCAGTGTGCAGTTCAGCCTACGAGGCGGTCTTGTTTCGGGCTGCTTTCGCGCTGGCATTTGCGGGGGCGCTGAGGATAGGCGAAGTGGTCGCCTCCTCCACAAGAGGGGAGGTAGGCGGTATTAAAGTGGGGCACGTAAGGACCACGGATGATTGCGTGCTTTTGCTCATTCCCAGATCCAAAACTGATCAGGATGGGAAGGGGGCCTGGTTGCCTTTAGCCAGACACGAATGCACAGAGTGCTGCCCAGTATCGAGCGTGGCGGATTATTGCCGTGTACGGCCGGTCGGAGGACTACAGTTTCTCGTGCATGAGGACGGCAGTTCTCTTTCAGCTTTCCAGTTCCGCAAAGTGCTAGCCAAAGTGGCAGCGGCAGCGGGATTGGATCCATCTAAGATTGCGCCGCATTCATTCCGCATCGGGGCAGCGACTAGTGCTGCGGCCTTGGGGTCGTCGCAGGCGGTCATTAAGAAAATGGGGCGCTGGAAGTCTGAGCGATATAGGGGCTATATTCGCCCATTGCATGCTTAGTGATGAGGGCGTGTAAGGTGCGTAACCTCTTGATACCTTCCCGACTTGGTGGGGAGTGGGGGGGGGTGAGAAGGGGTGTATTGCCAGTGGTTTGTCACCGTTTCATTGTCCCCATCCATGTTGTTATAGGTACAGGAAAGACCCCAGTGCGCGTGTGGATTATTGGGCACTCCTTTATCCACTGGGCGGCTATCAGGGCGCATCATTCCCCGGGAGGGCAGCAGCTAGGATTGGCAGCATCCAGGGCTAACATTCGCTGGCTCGGGCGCAGGGGTCTTAATTGGAGGGAGCTTCCCGCTCTGTTACAGGATGCGCATAGGAGGTGGGGAAAGCCTCAAGTGATTGTTGTGCATCTGGGCAGAAATGACTTGGGATCCATTCCCGTGTTGGATTTAATTCGGATTATGGTTGCGGACATTAAGTGGGTGTGCACATGGCTTCAGGATGTGCGGATAGGTTGGTCTAACGTGGTTGCACGGCTGCGTTGGCGTCACATTGTGACACAGAGGGCAGCGTACAATGTCCGCAAGAAAGTTAATAGGGAAGTGGGGAGAGCGGTCACGGCCGTGGGAGGTTTCGTCATCAGGCATGACACTATTACGGCCGACAAGAAGGCCCTTTACCGACCGGATGGGGTTCACCTGGCGGACGTCGGGTTGGACATTTTCCTGGCTAACCTTAAGACAGCCATCTCATCGGTTGTTTAAAATGAACACTTATTAGGGCATTAGTTAGTTTCAAAGTTCTGTGCTATGGTTGGCATCCGACCGTTGTTAACACAGCGTTATTTATATATATAAAAAAAAAAAAAAAGTTGAATTTGGTTGTATGTTATATTGTTATACTGTTATTTAAGGGCTATGTTAGTTAGGTGTGGCGGCAAGAGGCGTCTTTTGTGGCGGTCGGGCAAGGCCCTGGGAGCGGGCGCAGTGTGAGCAGAGTGACGGCCCGAACACAGGGAGAGGTGTCGCCCACTAAGTGCCGGCTTAGGGGTTCCTCTCCCCCCTTTTAAAGAGCTGCAGGCCGAAGAGCTCTCCATAACAAAATCTCTCTCACTGTGCCAATGAGCGTGCGCAACCCCTGTGCCACGCTGCAGACATCGGAGGGGCCTTGTCCGTCAATAAGTAGGGGTTAGTTAGCTAGAAGAAGATGCCGCCACCAACTGGAATGAACTTGCTACAAGTTCAGTGATAGGTTGATTTGAGCTGCCTAATTATTGGCTAAGATTAGGCAGAATTCAATTTGTTTAATAAACGCGACCGTGACCGGTCTTTTTCCCAAGCAGTTGTGTTGTGTTTTTATTGAAAACGTAGGACGTAATAGGAGGTTTATCCCTTATGGAAGTGGAGGGCCCTCTAGTGGGCCTGTAGCAAAATTAAGGGATAGCTGACTTGAAGTCTGGAGGATTCTAGAAGTGTGTGTATGCTACAATGTTGCAAATGTGTGGGAGGGTGTACCTCTTGCCTTTATAGGGTCCTGTTCCAGTGGATTCGGCCTCTTCCTGCCTCCAGACTTCGAGGAGAACTTTCCCCGCCCGCCCGTCCCTGGATGATGGTATGTGGCGGCAAGTTAGGTTGAGGGTAAGTCTGTCCTCGGCGGGGGTAGGTTTAGTTGAACCAGCCCCATAAGCCCGAGGTTGTAATTTAGTCATCCACCTCTCTCATTCGTGTTGGACGATTCGTTTGGAGAGGATGCCTTACTGGGTTGGTGAAATTGTGCCCTAGCTGGCGGTCGGGCAAGGCCCTGGGAGCGGGCGCAGTGTGAGCAGAGTGACGGCCCGAACACAGGGAGAGGTGTCGCCCACTAAGTGCCGGCTTAGGGGTTCCTCTCCCCCCTTTTAAAGAGCTGCAGGCCGAAGAGCTCTCCATAACAAAATCTCTCTCACTGTGCCAATGAGCGTGCGCAACCCCTGTGCCACGCTGCAGACATCGGAGGGGCCTTGTCCGTCAATAAGTAGGGGTTAGTTAGCTAGAAGAAGATGCCGCCACCAACTGGAATGAACTTGCTACAAGTTCAGTGATAGGTTGATTTGAGCTGCCTAATTATTGGCTAAGATTAGGCAGAATTCAATTTGTTTAATAAACGCGACCGTGACCGGTCTTTTTCCCAAGCAGTTGTGTTGTGTTTTTATTGAAAACGTAGGACGTAATAGGAGGTTTATCCCTTATGATAATGTGTTAAGAATCCAGAGTCTACATTTAGTCCAGAATTTTGTGAGTTCAAGTACATTATCATTTTCATTTCAAATGTTTTTCTTTCCATTGTGTTTTTGAAATTGCCTCTGAGAATCTTGATTTTGAGGTTTTAGATAGAATGGTCAGGTTGAGTGATATTTTCATCATATGGACAGAAGGAGAAAAAAACATAGAACATTTTCATAAATCATTTAATCTATTTCATGCCTCAATCAAGCTTAAAATGAACTTTTCCAAAGACCGTGTCAGCTTCTTGGATACCACAATATCCATCACAAATGGCATTCTAACTCATGGACTCTCGCCACCTATATGAAAGAAAACATAATTTATGTAAATACTTGATAAATTAATTTCTTTCATGGTGGTGAGAGTCCACGAAACCGACCCATTTTTTGGGGGTTATGATTTTTTTGTATAAAGCACATTATTTATCCTGTTCTTCTTTTTTATACTTTTACACCTTATACACCTCACTAACTTGGCTATACGTTAAACTGAGGTATGAGTGAGGTGGGAGGTGTATTTATAGGCATTTGAGGTTTGGGAAACTTTGCCCCCTCCTGGTAGGAATGTTTCTCCCATCAGTAACTGCAGTGGCGTCACTAGGGGGGTGCAGGCCGCATCCGGGTGACACCCTCCCGGGGGTGACACCACCAAAAAAAAAATGTTATTGAAATTCAAAGAAATACAATGTAGAGATGCATATATTTTTTTATTAGAGGGGCCAGCATTTGTGAACATTAGTGGGACTGGGGAAGTTGTAGACACTTCATTTTTTTGCCCCTTGAGCCAGAGCTGCAATTTCCACAAATAGTTTTCCCGGCTGCTTTTGCTTGTTTGTACTTTGCTCCTCCCCTTCCCAATTTCACCATGAATGTTTTGTGCTTGCCCTGGGGCTTGCAAAGTTGTGCTGCTAGCCGAAACCTGCCTGCCTATCTGTGCTCACTGCTCAGTGACGTGTGGAGCAATGGAGTCACTCACTGCTGTGCTTTCTCTCTAAATGGGAACTGGGAAATCATGAGGGGGATGCCTGGCACCTGACCGCATGACTGTCTGACAATGTCTCTAAAGTGAAGGACCCATGTATGATGCCCACCAGACCGGTACGGTTACAGTACACTAAGTGCACACTGAAGAGGTAGAAGGGGAGGGCGGACGGGGGTCTGGGGGTAGGCAGAGAGCAGAGGTGCTTGGCCATAAGAAGCGGTAGGCACGCTGCCCGAGGCTGTGCACTGACAGACTTGGAACAGAGAGCAGAATTTTCATAGTTTGCGGAACTGGCTCGTCACCATGAAATAAATTAATTTATCAGGTAAGTTCTTACATAAATTGTTGGTTTTTTTTCTTCTACTTCTTTCCTGTCTTCTTTTTTGACTATTTTATATTCCTCCTGTATACATAATGTCACATCTTTATACATATTGATTCCATGTTGATATATAACTTCATGTCAGTATATGCTCTTTGTAAAACTATATATTTCCACTGTCCTTCTAAACTGTCTGCCTCTGTCACCTTATCCCCCCTCATAATTTTTACAACACCCCCTCCTCTCTCTGCACTTAGACCTCAGTAACACTTTCTGTCCTTTTTTAGCCATTCTGTGTTTCAAGATATAATCTGTAAATTATAGGCCATAAAGGGTTAAAGTCCTGGTAATCGATCCTTTCCTCTGTTGTACACCAGAAGAAGTTAGTTGCTCACGTCCGTTTTGAGATTGACATTTAAAAGTACATATTTAAGGTACAAATGAACCTTTTAAAAACAATTTAATGAATACAAAAGTTATAAAACCAAGATCACTATAATTAGTGATCGTGTCACCTAACGTGTTTTGAAGGTATAGCGTTATTCTTTTGTCCTTCATCAGAGGTATCGTGTTAATCCTGTCTATAGTTTTTTAAGATGGAGGTTGCGGCACTCCTCCTATGTTACAATGATTCCTTTTCACTATGGTTAGTCAAGTGTGTCGCGACTTGAAAGAACAAGTCTTATTCGTGGTCACATGTGTAATACCTTACTTTGAGCTGTGACCTGATAGGCTAGTACATTTCTTTATATTTCTATACATGCTTTTAATTGCTTATCCTACCTTTCCCTACGATAAAGTGCTTAGACTGATGGCTCACTTTTAATGTAATTGGCACAAACATTTACATTTATATAAGTCTAAACATATATATAAAGAAAACAAGGCAAATACACTTATATTAGAAGTGCTTGAGCGGATTTATGTGTATTACTGTTGTTATGGCAACCGCAAGAGGTTTTGATATCACAATTTGGGATGGGCGATTGTGTTTATATTCGAATGTTAAAACACATGTTATTGTAGAAATTCAACTTTGCATAATAGAATGTTGATAAGAACGAATATTCTTAAAAATTCTATTATCTAATGTTATTTACAGTTTTCAAATGTCCCTTTTCGAATTCGAATGTGACATTCGAATTCGAATGTTACATTTATAAAACACAGTTGTAGACTAGAAATACTATTTCGAATTTGAATGTTACATTCCAATTCGAATGTCACATTTGAGTTTGAATGTCACATTTGAGTTTGAATATTACATTTATAAAATACAGTATTAGATTAGAAATACTATTTTGAATTTGAATGTCACATACGAATTCGAATATCACATTTGAATTTGAATATTACATTTATAAAACACAGTATTAGACTAGAAATACTATTTCGAATTCTAATGTGACATTTGAATTCGTATTTAGCATTCAAATATTACATTTATTAAACACAGTTGTAGACTAGAAATACTATTTCGAATTTGAATGTTACAATCAAAATCAAATGTAGCATTCAAATATTACATTTAAAAACAGTATTAGACAAGAAATACTATTTTGAATTCGAATGTAACATTCAAATTCGAATGTAGCATTCAAATTCGAATATTTGATTTATTAAACAAAGTTGTAGACTAGAAATACTATTTTAAATTCAAATGTGCCATATGAATTCGAATGTCACATTTCGAAATTAAATGAATACATAGCTAAACATTCTATTATTCGAACGAAAACGAAAATAAAAAATTGAATGTTATATAAACATTCGAAAATTAGATTTGAACGAACTAATGTATCAAAATTCATTTTAAATTTCGAATTTTTAGAAACATTCACCCATCCCTATTCACAATCTCTTTGGCTATACAGTTAGTATTTCCCTTAAAGGGACATTATACACTCATTTTTTCT